>NC_092045.1:39750656-39964637 GCF_003086295.3 Arachis hypogaea | reverse complement strand
TTCCTCATCCTTCAGAGCAATATTATAATTCGTACATTTGCACTGTTCAAGATTCTTAGAGAACAAAAAGTATGCCACCACATTATTAATTATAATTTTATTATTAAGAACTCGAAAAATATAAATTACTCTTTATTCTAAAGAATCTACTACTTATTCATGCCTAATGATGATGAGAAAAATAAATTATAGCTTAATTGGAAATAAAATCAAAATAGACATCCTAATTATACTTAAATATCTTCTAAGGTTAATTTCTAAAGGAATAATCTCTACTAAGTTGGAACAGAGAAATTGGAACTCAGCAACCTGTTGTTTGAGGAGTGGATGCTCCTCTGACTCTTTGGGGTGTGGTTCAAGGATTAATTTTTGGCGCTTCAGTTCCCTTAGATCACGCCCTTGCTCCTCTTGTTCCTTGAGCAGTTTGCAGATCATGCTACCCTTGATTATTCTGTTCTTCCTTTATTGATCCATAGTTCTGCAATCTGGAACAGAAGCTCAAGTTGTTCCCAATATTCATATTGGCAGTTCTGGAGGGCTTCTTGTGCTCTCCTTCTGACAGATCCTCTTGTGCTTGCCTGACCATTGATATTCAGTAATGGCTTTTCAATTGGATATATTCAGTTATTCCCATCTTACTCCAGCCTCTTGCAAAGCATAGAACTAGGTTGGATAGCCAATTTGCGTCCTTAGAATTCCTGTTTGCTATTTTATATAGCTCACAGGAGATCAGCTGATGACTTCCACTTCTTTTCCCAACATGATGCAGTGAATCATACAGCTCTTTTGATGGTAACTTCAGAATGGTTGCTGGTGGGCAAGATGGAACGACAATAAAGTCCAGCCAGCCTCTGGCTACTGGTTTTAGATCTTCTCTTTTGAGTTGGACTGGGATGCCAGTTGTACTGGTAGTCCATTTGGCTCCAGGGATGCATATGTCCTCCAGAACCTTATCCAGCCCTTTATTGACCCTTATCATTCTCCTATTAAAGGAGTCTGGGTCATCTTTCAGTTGAGGATCTTGAATACCTCCCTGATCCTGTCAAATGGTATGAATGATTTTCCTCTGACCACTGTCTTATGTCAAAGATAGCAGCTCCAATGATTCTTTGCCTTTCTGTCTCCATAGATTAGCATAGAATTCTTGAACCATATTCTTCCCCACTTTCGTTTCAGGATTGGCCAGAATTTCCCAATTCCTGTTCCGAATTTGCTCTGGATTTCCGGATATTCATCTTCTTTCAGATCAAATCTGACTTCCGGGATCACTGATCTGTGACTCATTATATTGTAGTAATGGTCTGAATGTTCTTTAGTTAAGAACTTCCCTTGGTTCCAAAGTGGCTTTGGAACGCTTCTTTCTTTCCTCTTGGGTGGTTTGTTTCCCTTTAGGGGCCATGATCAAGAGACACAATAGTTTTTGTGATCACGGGAAAACACACCAAACTAGAGCTTTGCTTGTCCTCAAGCAAAAGAGAGAAAGAAGAGGGATAGGAGGAGAGCAATGTGGAATGGTGATGATGAGGAGGGCGCCGAACACAAGATATAGGGAGGGGGTGGGTAATTTTCGAAAAAAATAAGAAAGAGATAAGATAAAAGATATAATTTTAAAAGATATGATCAGAAAAAGATATAATTTTAAAAAGGAAAAGATATAAATCAAAATTTAAAAGATAGAATTGAATTTTTAATTTTGAAAAGGATTTTTAAAAGGAGTTAAAGATGTGTTGGAAACAAATTTGAAAAGCTGATGGCTTAAATTGGAAGGCCATTTGTTCTTTGGGTTAAGATAAATCTAAAAAATTTGCAATCATTGGATTTTAGAAATAGGATAAAAACTTTGGAATTGAAAGTGATAATTTAAAATATGTTTATGCAAGAAATCATGAATTGAAACATAAAAATTTTGAAAAAATGCAAAGAAAAACGAAATTGTACCTCCTCCCACCATCCTGGCGTTAAACGCCTACATGGTGCATGGTTTGGGCGTTTAACGCCCAGATGTTGCTTCTCCTGGCCGTTCAACGCCCATGTGATGCTTCTTCCTGGCGTTTAACGCCAGGAGGTCCTTCTTTACTGGGCGTTTTTCTAAACACCCAGAATGCTAGCAGATTGGCGTTAAACGCCCAGAAGGTGCATCTTCTGGCGTTTAACGCCCAGAAGATGCTTCTTCTTGGCGTTTAACGCCCAGAAGGCTACCCTTACTGGCGTCAAACGCCCAGTGGGTGCTTCTTTTGGGCGTTTAACGCCCAAAGTATTTCTTACTGGCTTTTCATGCCAGTGAGCTTCCAAATTTCTCTGTAACTCTTGGACTTCAATCAATTACTAATTCACCTTTGAAGATACTTGGACTCAAACCTGTAAAGAAAAGAAATTTATTTAATCAGTAAATAACTTTGTAAATGGCTGGGTTGCCTCCCAGCAAGCGCTTCTTTAATGTCATTAGCTGGACTGACACTGATATTCAATGTAATCTCAGTCTTGAGCATTCTTGCTCGAAATTATCTTCAAGATAGTGTTTAACTCTTTGTCCATTGACAATGAACTTTTTGTTAGAGTCACTATCCTGAAGTTCTATGTATCCATATGGTGATACACTTGTGATTACATATGGACCTTTCCACCGGGATTTTAATTTCCCAGGGAATAATTTGAGCCTTGAATTAAATAGCAGAACTTTCTGTCCTGGCTCAAAGACTCTGGATGACAATTCTTATCATGCCATCTTTTGCTTTCTCTTTGTAAATTTTTGCATTTTCGAAAGCATTGAGTCTAAATTCCTCTAGCTCATTTATCTGGAGTAATCGTTTTTCTCCAGCTAACTTGGCATCAAGGTTCAGGAATCTGGTTGCCCAATAGGCTTTGTGTTCCAGTTCCACTGGCAAGTGACATGCCTTTCCATACACAAGCTGGTATGGAGAGGTCCCTATAGGGGTCTTGAATGCTGTCTATATGCCCACAGAGCATCATCCAAGCTTCTTGCCCAATCCTTTCTACGGTTAATTACAGTCCGTTCCAGGATTCTTTTAAGTTCTCTATTTGAGACTTCAGCTTGCCCATTAGTTTGTGGTGATATGGAGTAGCCACCCTGTGGTTGACTCCATAACGTACTAGAGCAGAGTAGAGCTGCTTATTACAGAAATGAGTACCCCCATCACTGATTAACACTCTAGGGATACCAAATCTGCTGAAGATATGTTTCTGGAGGAATTTTAACACTGTTTTAGTGTCATTAGTGGGTGTTGCTATAGCTTCCACCCATTTGGATACATAATCCACTGCCACCAGAATATAGGTGTTTGAGTATGATGGTGGGAAAGGTCCCATGAAGTCAATGCCCCATACATCAAACAACTCAATTTCCAAGATTCCTTGTTGAGGCATAGCATAACTGTGAGGCAGGTTGCCTGATCTCTGGCAACTATCACAGTTAAGTACGAATGCTCGGGAATCTTTATAGAGAGTAGGCCAGTAGAAGCCACTCTGGAGGACTCTTGTGGCTGTTCGTTCACTTCCAAAATGTCCTCCATACTGTGATCCATGGCAATGCCAGAGGATCTTCTGTGCTTCTTCTTTAGGCACACATCTACGGATTACTCCGTCTGCACATCTCTTAAAGAGATATGGTTCATCCCAAAGATAGTACTTTGCATCTGTGATTAATTTCTTTGATTGCACCTTACTGTACTCTTTGGGTATGAATCTTACTGCTTTGTAGTTTGCAATGTCTGCAAACCATGGCACTTCCTGGACGGCTAGTAATTGCTCATCCGGAAAGGTTTCAGAAATTTCAGTGAGAGGGGGGACGCCCCTTCCACTGGTTCTATTCGGGATAGGTGATCTGCTACTTGATTTTCTGTCCCTTTTCTGTCTCTTATTTCTATATCAAACTCTTGCAGAAGCAGCACCCATCTGATGAGTCTGGGTTTTGAATCTTGCTTTGTGAGTAGATATTTAAGAGCAGCATGATCAGTGTACACAATCACTTTTGATCCTACTAAGTAGGATCTGAATTTGTCAATGGCGTAAACCACTGCAAGTAGCTCTTTTCTGTGGTTGTGTAATTCTTCTGTGCATCATTTAGCACACGGCTGGCATAGTAAATGACATGCAGAAGCTTGTCATGCCTTTGTCCCAACACTGCACCAATGGCATGGTCACTGGCATCACACATTAGTTCAAATGGTAATGTCCAGTCTGGTGCAGAGATGATTGGTGCTGTAACCAATTTAGCTTTCAGAGTTTCAAATGCCTGCAGACACTCTTCATCAAAGATAAATGGCGTGTCTGCAGCTAGCAGGTTGCTCAGAGGTTTGGCGATTTTTGAAAAATCCTTTATAAACCTCCGGTAGAACCCTGCATGTCCCAGAAAGCTTCTGATTGCCTTAACATTAGCAGGTGATAGTAATTTTTCAATTACTTCTACTTTAGCTTGGTCCACCTCTATCCCTTTGTTCGAAATTTTGTGCCCAAGGACAATTCCTTCAGTCACCATAAAGTGACATTTTTCCCAGTTTAAAACCAGGTTAGTCTCTTGGCATCTTTCAGAACAAGTGCTAAATGGTTAAGGCAGGAGCTGAATGAGTCTCCAAATACTGAAACGTCATCCATGAAGACTTCCAGAAATTTTTCCACCATATCAGAGAAAATTGAGAGCATGCACCTCTGAAAGGTTGCAGGTGCATTGCACAGGCCAAATGGCATCCTTCTGTATGCAAATACTCCAGATGGACATGTGAAGGCCGTTTTCTCCTGATCCTGGGATCTACTGCAATTTGATTATAACCTGAATATCCATCCAGGAAGCAGTAGTATTCATGACCTGCTAGTCTTTCTAGCATCTGGTCTATGAATGGTAAAGGAAAATGATCCTTTCTGGTGGCTGTATTCAGTCTTCTGTAATCAATGCACATACGCCACCCTGTAACTGTCCTTGTAGGAACCAGTTCATTTTTTTCATTATGAACCACTGTCATGCCACCCTTCTTAGGGACAACTTGAACAGGGCTCACCCAGGGCTGTCAGAAATAGGATAAATAATCCCAGCCTCTAGTAATTTAGTGACTTCTTTTTGCACCACTTCTTTCATAGCTGGGTTCAGCCGCCTTTGTGGTTGAACCACTGGCTTGGCGTCATCCTCCAACAAGATTTTGTGCATGCATCTGGCTGGGCTAATGCCCTTGAGATCACTAATGGACCACCCAAGAGCTGTCTTGTGCGTCCTTAGCACTTGAATTAGTGCTTCCTCTTCCTGTGGCTCTAAGGTAGAGCTTATAATTACAGGAAAGGTCTCACCTTCTCCCAAAAATGCATATTTCAGGGATGGTGGTAATGGTTTGAGCTCGGGTTTTGGAGGTTTCTCTTCTTCTTGAGGGATTTTCAGAGGTTCTATTATCTTCTCTGATTCCTCCAAATCAGGCTGAACATCTTTAAAGATGTCCTCCAGCTCTGATTCGAGACTCTCAGCCATGTTGACCTCTCTTACCAGAGAATCAATGAGATCAACACTCATGCAGTCATTTGGGGTGTCTGGATGTTGCATGGCTTTAACAACATTCAACTTGAACTCTTCCTCATTGACTCTCAAGGTTACTTCCCCTTTTTGGACATCAATGAGGGTTCGGCCAGTTGCTAGGAAAGGTCTTCCTAGAATGAGAGTTGCACTCTTGTGCTCCTCCATTTCCAGCACCACAAAGTCAGTAGGAAAGGCAAATGGCCCAACCTTGACAATCATGTCTTCAATCACGCCTGATGGGTATTTAATGGAGCCATCAGCAAGTTGAAGACATATCCTGGTTGGTTTAATTTCTTCAGCTAAACCAAGCTTTCTGATAGTAGATGCAGGTATTAGGTTGATACTTGCCCCAAGATCACATAAAGCTTGCTTGGTACAAACACCTTCTAATGTGCATGGTATCATAAAGCTCCCAGGATCTTTAAGCTTCTCAGGTAAGCTTTTCAGAATGACTGCACTGCATTCTTCAGTGAGGTAAACTTTTTCAGTTTCCCTCCAATCCTTCTTATGACTTAAGATCTCTTTCATGAACTTAGCATAAGAGGGTATTTGCTCAAGTGCTTCTGCAAACGGAATCTTTATTTCAAGAGTCCTGAGATAGTCTGCAAAGCGGGCGAATTGCTTATCCTGTTCCGCTTGGCGGAGTTTTTGAGGATAAGGCATTTTGGCTTTGTATTCCTCAACTTTAGTTGCTGCAGTTTTATTACCTACAGAAGTGGGTTGGGAAGCCTTTTTAGAAAGGTCAGCACTTGTATGTGACTGATTCCCCACTGGCATTTGAATGCTAGTGGTGGGAGCTGGAGTGGCGTCAAACGCCACTTCCTTGTTTGTTACTGGCGTTTGAACGCCAGAACCATGCTCCTTTTGGGCGTTCAACGCCAGATCCATGCTTGTTTCTGGCGTTGAACGCCAGGAATAAGCATGGTTTGGGCGTTCAGCGCCAGCTTTATCCCTTTCTGGGCTCTGCTTGTCCTCAGAGGGATTTTTAGTAGCCATTTGTTCATTTCCTGTCTTCTTGCTACCTTGAAGTGAGGTATTTAATGTTTTCCCACTTCTTAATTGAACTGCTTGGCATTCTTCTGTTATATGTTTCGACAGTTGCTTTTCTGTCTGCTTTAATTGTACTTCCATGTTCCTGTTAGCCATTCTTGTTTCCTGTAATATTTCCTTGAATTCGGCTAGCTGCTGAGTTAGAAAATCTAATTGCTGATTGAATTCATTAGCCTGATCCATCGGATTGAGTTCTGCAGTTACTGTTTTAGCTTCTTCTTTCATGGAAGATTCACTGTTTAGATACAGATGCTGATTTCTGGCAACTGTATCAATAAGCTCTTGAGCTTCTTCAATTGTTTTTCTCATGTGTATAGATCCACCAGCTGAGTGGTCTAGAGAAATCTGAGCTTTTTCTGTAAGCCCATAGTAAAAGATGTCTAATTGCACCCATTCTGAAAACATTTCAGAGGGGCATTTTCTTAGCATCTCTCTGTATCTCTCCCATGCATCATAAAGGGATTCATTATCTCCTTGTTTGAAGCCTTGGATGCTTAGTCTTAGCTGTGTCATCCGTTTGGGAGGGAAATAGTGATTCAGGAATTTTTCTGACAGCTGTTTCCATGTTTTTATGCTGTTCTTAGGTTGGTTGTTTAACCACCTCTTAGCTTGATCTTTTACAGCAAATGGAAACAGTAGTAATCTGTAGACATCCTGATCCACTTCCTTATCATGTACTGTATCAGCAATTTGCAGAAATTGTGCCAGAAACTCTGTAGGTTCTTCATGTGGAAGACCAGAGTACTGGCAGTTTTGCTGCACCATGATAATGAGCTGAGGATTCAGCTCAAAG
Source organism: Arachis hypogaea (assembly GCF_003086295.3). Taxonomy (NCBI): domain Eukaryota; kingdom Viridiplantae; phylum Streptophyta; class Magnoliopsida; order Fabales; family Fabaceae; genus Arachis; species Arachis hypogaea. Next base: position 39,957,279 of record NC_092045.1, on the reverse strand, counting down.
CTACTAACTCCAATGGAAGGTATACAGATACTACTCCCATATGAAGCAGTAGTGGGGTTAGCATATGACCCCAGAGTCCTCTTGGACTGTTCACTCATACTTACTTCCATAATGGAATACAAGTTGAGAATTTATAGTTTGGAATGTAGCAATAAAAATGGAATAAATAAAAAAGAAGTTAAAAATATATTTTTTTTAAAATAAAAACGAAATAAATAAAAGAAAGTGGAAATATTTTGAAATTGAAAATTGAATTTTTATAAAAGATTTTCGAAAAAAAATTGTTCAAAATTAGTTAGAAAAATAAAAATTTTTGAATTTTGAATTTTATGATGAAAGAGAAAAACACACAAAAGACACAAGACTTAAAATTTTTAGATCTAATGCTCCTTAATTTTCGAAAATTTTTGGAGGGAAAACACCAAGGAACACCAAACTTAAAAATTTTAAGATCAAGGCACAAGAACAACTCAAGAACACTTTGAAGATTCACAAGAACACCAAGAACACAAGGAAGAACACCAAACTTAAAATTTTTAGAAAACCAAAATAAATTTTCGAAAATTATAAAAATTAACAATAAAACACCAAACTTGGAGTTTGGCACAAGATTAAATCAAGAAAAATTATTTTTGAAAAAGATTTTCAAAAGTACTGGTGCTCCCTTATCAAGAATATAAGCCAATTGGGAATAAATATGACACTTGATGCAGATGTTCTTGAAAAGAAACTATCCTATCAAAATTTAATGACTCTATAACAATAAAAATAAAAATAAAAATAAAAATAAATTATTCCTAATCTAAGAAATAAAATAAACCTTCAATTGTCCAAACTCAATAATCCCCGGCAACGGCGCCAAAAATTTGGTGGACGAAATTGTGATCTTTAATTAATGGCTCCTTGGCATGTGCCAAAAAGTTAAACTAATTTAACTAACTGATTAGAGAAGCTCACAACTTCGTTCAACTGACCAGCAAGTGTACTGGGTCGTCCAAGTAATACCTTACGTGAGTAAGGGTCGAATCCACAGAGATTATTGGTTTGAAGCAATCAATATTTATTTTATTAGTCTTAGTCAGGATATCAATAGGATTATTTGGATTTATTTGTAAAAAGCCAAACTGCAAATTTCATAAAATTGTAAGTTAAAATAATAGAGTTACTTGATTTTCAGTACTGGGGAATATGTTGGAGTTTTGGAGATGCTTTGTCCTCTGACTTCAACTCTTCCTTGAGATCCTCTTCTCACACGCAGTTTCCTTCCATGGCAAGCTCTATGTAGGGTGTCACCGTTGTCAATGGCTACTTCCCATCCTCGCAGTGAAAACTATGCACGCACTCTGTCACAGTACGGCTAATCACCGGTTGGTTCCCGCTCCTACTGGAATAGAATCACTCTTTTGCGTCTGTCACTAACGCCCAGCAGGTTAAAGTTTGAAGCACGTCACAGTCATTCAATCCCGGAATCCTACTCGGAATACCACAGACAAGGTTTAGACTTTCCGGATTCTCATGAATGCCGCCATCAATCCGGCTTATACCACGAAGATTCTGTTGGGGAATCTAAGAGATATTCATTCAATCTGATGTAGAACGGAGGTGGTTGTCAGGCACACGTTCATAGGTTGAGGAAGGTGATGAGTGTCACGGATCATCACCTTCTCCACAGTTAAGCGCGAATAAACATCTTAGATAAGAACAAGCGTGTTTGAATGGAAAACAAAGGAATTGTATTAAATCATCGAGACGCTGCAGAGCTCCTCACCCCCAACAATGGAGTTTAGAGACTCATGCTGTCACAAAGTATGTAATTCATATCTGAAAATGTCATGAGGTACAAGAAATGTCTCTAAAAGTTGTTTAAATAGTAAACTAATAACCTAGGGTTACAGAAAATGACTACACTAAGATAATTGGTGCAGAAATCCACTTCTGGGGCCCACTTGGTGTGTGCTGGGGCTGAGACTAAAGCTTTCCACGTGCAAAGGCCTTTCTTGGCGTCAAACGTCAGGTTATGACGTGTTTTGGGCGTTCAACTCCGGATCATGACGTTTTTCTGGCGTTTAACTCCAGACAGCAGCATGAACTTGGCGTTTAACGCCAAGTTACGTCGTCTATCCTCGCTCAAAGTATGGACTATTATATATTGCTGGAAAGCCCTGGATGTCTACTTTCCAACGCCGTTGAGAGCGCGCCAATTGGACTCCTGTGGCTCCAGAAAATCCATTTCGAGTGCAGGGAGGTCAGGATCCAACAGCATCAGCAGTCCTTTTTCAGCCTAAGTCAGATTTTTGCTCAGCTCCCTCAATTTCAGCCAGAAAATACCTGAAATCACAGAAAAACACACAAACTCATAGTAAAGTCCAGAAATATGATTTTTGCCTAAAAACTAATATTATTTTACTAAAAACTAACTGAAACATGCTAAAATCTACATGAAATTACCCCCAAAAAGCGTACAAAATATCCGCTCATCACAACACCAAACTTAAACTGTTGTTTGTCCTCAAGCAACTAGATGAATAAAGTAGGTTCTAATAGAGATAAAGAAATAATAATATTCTCGAGTTCTAAATGAGGCTCAGATTCTTATTAGATGAGCGGGGCTTGTAGCTTTTTGTCTCTGAACAGTTTTGGCATCTCCCTGTATCTTTAAATTTTCAGAATGATTGGCATCCTTAGGAACTCGGAATTCAGATAGTATTGTTGATTCTCCTAGTGTAGTATGTTGATTCTTGAACACAGTCATTTTATGAGTCTTGGCTGTGGCCCTAAGCACTTTGTCTTCCAGTATTACCACCAGATACACAAATGCCACAGACACATAACTGGGTGAACCTTTTCAGATTGTGACTCAGCTTTGCTAAAGTCCCCAGTTAGTGGTGTCCAGAGCTCTTAAGCACACTCTTTAGCTTTGGATCACGACTTTAACCACTCAGTCTCAAGCTTTTCACTTGGACCTTCATGACACAAGCACATGGTTAGGGACAGCTTGGTTTAGCCGCTTAGGCCTGGATTTTATTTCCTTGGGCCCTCCTATCCATTGATGCTCAAAGCCTTGGATCCTTTTTACTCTTGGCTAGTGCCCATGGCTTGTGAATATTGTGTTTTTTTTTTTTTTTTGAACTGCTTTTTCTTGCTTCAAGAATCAATTTCATGATTTTTCATATCATCAACAATATTTTTCGTGTTCCTCATCCTTTCAGGAGCCAATATTCATCAAATTCAAAGTACATATTATGCACTGTTCAAGCATTCATTCAGAGAACAAAAAGTATTGCCACCACATATAATTAATTATAAATTTTATTATTAAGAACTCGAAAAATATAAATTACTTCTTTATTCTAAAAGAATCTACTACTTTATTCATGCCTAATGATGATGAGAAAAATAAATTATAGCTTAATTGGAAATAAAATCAAAATAGACATCCTAATTACTACTAAATATCTTCTAAGGTTAATTTCTAAAAGGAATAATCTCTACTAAGTTGGAACAGAGAAATTGGAACTCAGCAACCTGTTGTTTTGAGGAGTGGATACTCCTCTGACTCTTTGGGGTGTGGTTCAAGGATTAATTTTTGGCGCTTCAGTTCCCTTAGATCACGCCCTTGCTCCTCTTGTTCCTTGAGCAGTTTGCAGATCATGCTACCTTGATTATTCTGTTCTTCCTTTATTTGATCCATAGCTTCTTGCAATCTGGAAACAGAAGCCTCAAGTTGTTCCCAATATTCATATTGGGGCAGTTCTGGGAGGGCTTCTTGTGCTCTCCTTCTGACAGGATCCTCTTGTTGCTGTTGCCTGACCATTGATATTCCAGTAATGGGCTTTTCAATTGGGATATATTCAGTTATTCCCATCTTTACTCCAGCCTCTTTGCAAAGCATAGAAACTAGGCTTGGATAAGCCAATTTGGCGTCCTTAGAATTCCTGTTTGCTATTTTATATAGCTCACAGGAGATCAGCTGATGGACTTCCACTTCTTTTCCCAACATGATGCAGTGAATCATGACAGCTCTTTTGATGGTAACTTCAGAATGGTTGCTGGTGGGCAAGATGGAACGACAAATAAAGTCCAGCCAGCCTCTGGCTACTGGTTTTAGATCTTCTCTTTTGAGTTGGACTGGGATGCCAGTTGTACTGGTAGTCCATTTGGCTCCAGGGATGCATATGTCCTCCAGAACCTTATCCAGCCCTTTATTGACCCTTATCATTCTCCTATTAAAGGAGTCTGGGTCATCTTTCAGTTGAGGGATCTTGAATACCTCCCTGATCCTGTCAGAATGGGTATGAATGATTTTTCCTCTGACCACTGTCTTATGGTCAAAGATAGCAGCTCCAATGATTCTTTGCCTTTCTGTCTGCCATAGATTAGCATAGAATTCTTGAACCATATTCTTCCCCACTTTCGTTTCATGCTCTGATCTGGCGTTGAACGCCTGCTAGATGCACCTTACTGGCGTTGAACGCCAGCATGTGCTTCCTCCAGGGTGTGATTTTTCTTCTGCTGTTTTTGATTCTGTTTTTAATTTTTATATTTTTTTCGTGACTCCATATGATCATGTACCTAATAAAACACAAAATAACAATAAAATAAAAATTAGATAAATAAAATTGGGTTGCCTCCCAACAAGCGCTTCTTTAATGTCAATAGCTTGACAGTGGCTCTCATGGAGCCACAAAGGTGATCAGGTCAATGTTGTATAGTCCCAACACCAAACTTAGAGTTTGGATATGGGATCTTGACACCAAACTTAGAGTTTGGTTGTGGCCTCCCAACACCAAACTTAAAGTTTGACTGTGGGGGCTCTTCTTAACTCCGAACTGAGAGAAGCTCTTCATGCTTACTCTCTTTTGTCACAGAGGGATGGCCATGTGCCTTAAACACAAGGTAGTCCCCATTCAATTGAAGGACTAATTCACCTCAGTTGACATCTATCACAGCTCCTGCTGTGGCTAGGAAAGGTCTTCCAAGGATAATGCATTCATCCTCTTCCTTCCTAGTGTCTAAGATTATGAAATCAGTAAGGATGTAAAGGCCTTCAACCTTTACTAACACGTCCTCCACTATTCCATAAGCTTGTCTCAATGACTTGTCTGCAATTGTAATGAGAACAAGGCAGGTTGTACCTCAATGATCCCCAGCTTCTCCATTACAGAGAGTGGCATAAGATTTATCCCTGACCCCAGATCACATAGAGCCTTTTCAAAGGTCATGGTGCCTATGGTACAAGGTATTAAGAACTTGCTAGGATCTTGTTTCTTTTGAGGTAGAGTTTGCTGAATCCAGGCATCTAGTTCATTAATGAGCAAGGGAGGTTCACTTTCCCAAGTCTCATTACCAAACAACTTGGCATTCAGCTTCATGATAGCTCCTAAATATTGAGCAACTTGCTCTCCAGTCACATCTTCATCCTCTTCAGAGGAAGAATAGTCTTCAGAGCTCATGAATGGCAGAAGGAGATTTACTGGAATCTCTATGGTCTCTATATGAGCCTCAGATTCTTTTGGATCCTTAATAGGAAACTCCTTCTTGCTTAAGAGACGTCCCAGGAGGTCCTCCTCACTAGGATTTTCGTCCTCCTCCTCCCTTGTGCATTCGGCCATATTGATTACATCAATGGCCTTGCACTCTCCTTTTGGATTCTCTTCTGTATTGCTTGGGAGAATACTGGGAGGAGTTTCAATGACTTTCTTACTCAGCCGGCCCACTTGTGCCTCTAGATTTATGATGGAGGATCTTGTTTCACTCATGAAACTGAAAGTGGCTTTTGACAGATAAGAGACTGGATTGGCTAAATTAGAAGTGTTTTGCTCAGAATTCTCTGTCTGTTGCTGAGAAGATGATCGAAAAGGCTTGCTATTGCTCAGCCTATTACGTCCACCATTGTTAAAGCCTTGTTGAGGCTTTTGTTGATCCTTCCATGAGAAATTTGGATGATTTCTCCATGATGAATTATAGGTGTTTCCATAAGGTTCATCCATGTAATTAACCTCTGCCATGGCAGGGTTCTCAGGATCATAAGGTTCTTCAGAAGCTGCCTCTTTAGTACTATTGGATGCATGTTGCCATCCATTCAGATTTTGAGAGATCATGTTGACCTGTTGAGTTAACACTTTGTTCTGAGCCAATATGGCATTCAGAGCATCAATTTCAAGAACTCATTTCTTCTGAGGTATCCCATTATTCACGGAATTCCTCTCAGAAGTGTACATGAATTGGTTGTTTGCAACCATATCAATGAGTTCTTGAGCCTCTTCAGGCATTTTCTTTAGGTGAATAGATCCACCTGCAGAATGGTCCAATGACATTTTCGAAAATTCAGACAGGCCATAATAAAATATATCTAATATGGTCCATTCTGAAAACATGTTAGATGGGCATCTTTTGGTCAGCTGCTTGTATCTTTCTCAAGCTTCATAGAGGGATTCACCATCTTTTTGTTTAAAGGTTTGAACATCCACTCTCAACTTGCTCAGCTTTTGAGGAGGAAAGAATTTATCCAAGAAGGCAGTGACCAGCTTATCCCAGGAGTCCAGGCTATCCTTGGGTTGTGAATCCAACCATATTCTAGCTCTGTCTCTTACAGCAAAAGGGAAAAGCATGAGTCTGTAGACTTCAGGATCAACTCCATTCGTCTTTACAGTCTCACAGATCTGCAAGAACTCAGTTAAAAACTGATAAGGATCCTCAAATGGAAGTCCATAAAACTTGCAGTTTTGTTGCATTAAGGCAACTAGCTGAGGTTTCAGCTCAAAGTTGTTGGCTCCAATGGCAGGAATGGAGATGCTTCTTCCATCAAATTTGGATGTTGGCTTTGTGAAGTCACCCAGCATTCTCCTTGCATTATTATTATTTTCGGCTGCCATCTCTTTCTCTTGTTCTAATATTTCTGAAAGGTTACTGATACGTAAAAATTTGATTTCACGTACAACCGGCAAGTATACCGGGTCGTATCAAGTAATAAAACTCACAAAGAGTGAGGTCGATCCCACGGAGATTGGTAGATTAAGCAAATTTAGTTAAATGGTAGATTTAGTCAAGCAAACATAGTTTTGATTTCATGAGCATTTTGATTTTTGAACATAATTGCAAGAATTTAATTGGCAAAGAATGTAAAGAACTAGAAGAGAGAAATAAAGTGAAAGTAAATAACGGAAACTTAAATTGCAAGAAACTTAAATGACATCAAAGGTAAATTGCAAGGAATTAAAGGTTGCAGAAATTTAAAGAACATAAGAGTAAATAGCAAGGAATAAAGAAACAGAATGTAAATGACAAGAGTAATAAATTGCAAGAATGTAGAAGGGAATTGGGCAATGGGTATTCAAACACTAAGAGCAAAAGAAATGAGAATTAATGATAGAGAGAATCATTAGGGATCAGAGATGCAAGTTTTCATGAATTGATGTTAGTCAAATCCTTCTCAATCATGGGTTTAGATCCATGGCAAGTGGGTAGTTGAATCCCAATCTCTTGGTGATTCAACTTCTCTCAACATAACCAATTGCCACTCTCGTGATCTAATTGTTCATGAGAAGAGATGAAGCTCAAATCTAATCCAGCCACACAACTTCCATAATCTCAACCAAGGAGAGTTATATCGCACATACTAACCAAGGTGTATTGATTAAAGAAATCATGAAAGGATGAACTCTAAACAGAATTATATGGCTCATTCCTCAAATTTACCACATAATTCATATAGATTAACCCCTCTCTCGATGGTGGTTGAATCTTTGAAGAACAAGAGTTCCCTCTTTAGATCAACCACTAGAATTGAGGAGGAAAAGATGAGTTCACCAATTCATTCCAACAAGCAGAGCTCTTCCCCCTAATGAAAGTGGGGTTTAGTGAGTCATAGCTCCAATTTCAACAACAATTGCCATAAACCAAAATTTAACTAAAAATGCAAAGAAAGATGAAGAAAAATAAGGAAATGCTTAAAGCTTAAGAAATGAAGAAGAATAGTTCCAAGAAGAACCCAAAATAGCTCTTCGGGTATCCTCCCGGAAGTGCTCAAAGAGTTCTCGAAATAAAGTGCTAAGAGTCTAAAATTCTAAGTGTCAAAAAGTAAAAAAAAAGTCCCCCAAAAGTACAAACTCAATCTCTATTTATACTAGTCCCAAAACTCTTTCAAAGATCTTGAATTGGGTTAGCAATGGGCTCCCTCTTTGTTGAATTCTTGGCTCAATTAGAAGAAGTGTTGCTAGACTTAGAAAGGAAGAGTTCATTCATCATGCTTCTGGCCCAATGGCCTGGCGTTTTTGTCAATAACGCTGGCCTTAATGCACGTTGGCAATGTGCATCACAATTTCCTGGGAGTGAACTTTCAGACTTGGGCGTTGCTAGCCCAAGTTGTTGCTAACAACTTGCTTTTCCTCTTCTTGGCTCTACTTTCATGCTAAATGTAGCCCAGAATTTGAGTGTCAACCTTCTGCTTCAATATGGACTATTATACATCATTGGAAAGCTCTTGATGTCTATTTTTCAATGCCACTGGAATCACCTCAATTGGACTTTCCTAGCTCAAGTTATGCTTCCTCAAAGAAGGTAAGGTCAAGCTGCCAAGTTGTTGCCAAAAACGCACCTATCTTCCCAAGTTGGCAACGTGCCCGTGCCTAGCCTCCCAAAGCAGGGAAATGAGGCTGGCGTTGTTGCCAAAAACGCACCCTTGCTAGCACGTTGGCAACGTGCTCGTGCCCCCCTCCAGGGCTCATCTCTAGCCTTCTTGAGTTTCAACTTCATGTTCTTGTTTTTAGGGCCTAAAGATGACTCTGGTTTGGCTTCAATTTTGTGCTTCACCATAGACTATTATATATGGTTGGAAAGCTCTGAATGTTAGCTTTCCAACGCAACTGGAAGCATTCAATTTGGATCTCTGTAGCTCACGATATCTTCCATTGAAGAAGGTAAGGTCAGGCTGCCTTGTTGGAGTTGTTGTGGATAACGCCCCTATATTCCAAGTTGGCAACGTGCTACCTCCATTCTTCACCATCCAAAGCTTCCTGGCGTTGTTACCAAACACGCCAATGCTTTCTTGAGTTGGCAACGTGCTCGATGCTCTTTCCTAGCTCCAAACATTGCTTCCCACGTTGCCATTGAACACGCCTATAGAAGCTGGCGTTGGCAACGTGATTAGCAGCTCTTCCTGGCGTTGGCAACGTGGTTGGCAGCTCTTTCTGGCGTTGGCAACGTGGTTGGCACCAAGACTTGGCGTTGGCAACTTGATTGGCACCAAGACTTGGCTGGCAGCACGTCCTGGCGTTGGCAACTTGGCTGGCAGCACGTCCTGGCGTTGGCAACTTGGCTGGCAACACGTCCTGGCGTTGGCAACTTGGCTGGCAGCACGTCCTGGCGTTGGCAACTTGGCTGGCAGCACATCCTGGTGCCTAGCCAAGCAACCATTTCTGGCGTTGCCAAGGAACACGCCAATGATAGTGGCGTTGGCAACGTGCTCGAGGTTGTTTCCTATGGTGCCAAAGTTGCTTGGCGTTGCCTTGAATAACGCCTATGGTTCTTGGCGTTGGCAACGTCCTCGAGCTCCTCTTCAAGGCTTCATTCTTATTGCTTGGCGTTGCCTTGAATAACGCCTATGGTTCTTGGCGTTGGCAACGCCCTCGAGCTCCTCTTCAAGGCTTCATTCATGTGCGTTGTCTTGAGACACGCCAATGAAGTAGCACGTTGGCAACGTGCTCGAGCTTCTTGGCTGGGCAAATTCTTCTAGCTTAGCGTTGCCTTGAACAACGCCTCTTCATTCCCACGTTGGCAACGCCCTCGAGCTCTCCTTGGCTCAGCTCTTTGCTTGCCTGGGCGTTGCCTTCAAACACGCACCATTTTCTTCAAGTTAGCAACGCCAACATTTGCTTCTCCAGGGCTGCCTGGCGTTGCCTCCAACAGCGCAGCCTTTCTCCAAGTTGGCAACGCCAACTTCTCTTCCAAGGCTGCCTGGCGTTGCCTCCAACAACGCAGTCTTTCTCCAAGTTGGCAACGCCAACTTCTCTTCTTCTTGCCCAGCTTGCATCATTCTTGCTTCCATGCTTTCTTGTTTCATCACCTATCATCAACAAAGGAAATAGCTTCAAAGTCTTACCAATTCATGTAATAAATTTCATGAGATTCATTCATACTCATTCATGTATGTATTCTTTAAATCATTTGCATGAATTTGGCTAGAATCAACATGTTCCTTGGTGTTCTCATGCATGAAGATAAAACTCATAAAAGGACTTGTTTATTTAGAGAAAATGAGTGAAATTAAGCTAAAACCAACTAAACTAACTAGCTAATATAACAAATATGCAATTGCATCAGTTACCTTTAGATTGTTGTAACTTAGCTTCTCTTAATTTTCTCTTCAGAGTCCTTTCAGGTTCTGGATCAACTTCAACTAGAGTGCTTTTGTTCTTGTTCCTGCTCATATGAAAGAGAAGAAAACAAGAAAAGAAGAAGAATCCTCTATGTCACAGTATAGAGATTCCTTTACGTTAGTAGAAGAAGAAAGGGGTAGAAGAAAGAAAAGTGAAGAATCCAAACACAAGGGATAGATTGGGTTCGGATTTTTAGATGAAGAGAGGTGAAGAGAAGTGTTAGTAAATAAATAATTAAATAGAATAAGAAAAGAGAGGGGAAATTTCGAAAATAATTTTGAAAAAGGGATTAGTAATTTTCGAAAATTAAAGATAAGATAAGATTAAAATCAAAATTTAGAACAAAAAGAATTTTTTGAAAGAGAGGTGAGATATTTTCGAAAATTAGAGAGAGAAAAGTAGTTAGGTGGTTTTGAAAAAGATAAGAAACAAACAAAAAGTCAAAGAGTTAGTTGAAAAAGAAATTAAAATCAAAATTTTAAAAAGATAAGAAGATAAGAGGTTAGATAAGATATTTTGAAATCAAATTTTGAAAAAGATAAAATTTTTGAAAAAGATAAGATAAAAGATAAAAAGATTTAATTCAAAAATTTGAAATTACTTACTCACTAACAAGAAACTACAAGATAAGATTCTAGAACTTAAAGATTGAACCTTTCTTAACAAGAAAGTAACAAACTTCAAATTTTTGAATCAATCACATTAATTGTTAGCTAATTTTCGAAAATATGATATAAAGATAAGAAAAAGATTTTGAAAAATATTTTGAAAAAGATTTTTGAAATTTTCGAAAAAATGGAAAAAAAATGAAAAAGATATAATTTTTGAAAAAAGATTTTGAAAAGATAAGATTTTTAAAATTGAAATTTTTGACTTGACTTGTAAGAAACAACTAATTTTCAAAATTTTTGACAAAGTCAACTCAAATTTTCAAAAATTTGGAGAGAAAAAAGGAAAAGATATATTTTTTTATTTTTGAATTTTTAATGAGAAGAGAGAAAAATACAAACATGACCCAAAACATGAAAATTTTGGATCAAAACACAAGATGCATGCAAGAACACTATGAATGTCAAGATGAACACCAAGAACACATTGAAGATCATGATGAACATCAAGAACATAATTTTGAAAATTTTTTTTTTGATGCAAAGAAAACATGCAAGACACCAAACTTAGAAATCTTTAATGCACGGATTCTAACAAACGAAAAATGCATATGAAAAACAACAAACAACACAAAACAAGAAAACATCAAGATCAAACAAGAGGACTTATCAAGAACAACTTGAAGATCATGAAGAACACTATGAATGCATGGAATTTTCGAAAAATATGCTAGAAAAAATTTTAAAAGCATTCAATTGATACCAAACTTAAAAGTTGACTCAAGACTCAAACAAGAAACACAAAATATTTTTTATTTTTATGATTTTATTAATTTTTTTGGATTTTTATTAATTTTTTCGAAAATAAAGTTTAGAGAAACGAAAAAGAAAAGAAAATTTTGAAAAAGATTTTTGAAAAGAAAATTACCTAATCTGAGCAACAAGATGAACCGTCAGTTGTCCATACTCGAACAATCCCCGGCAACGGCGCCAAAAACTTGGTGGACGAAATTGTGATCACATCAATGTAGTATTCTTTGTTGTTGTATGGAATCATTATTATGGCACCTATGTGTGGACACAACTCCGTTCAACTAACCAGCAAGTGTACTGGGTCGTCCAAGTAATACCTTACGTGAGTAAGGGTCGATCCCACAGAGATTGTTGGTATGAAGCAGGCTATGGTCACCTTGTAAATCTCAGTTATGCAGATTAAATGGTTATGGGTTTTGAAAATTAATAATAAATAGAAAATAAAAAGGGATAGAAATACTTATGTAAATCAATAGTGGGAATTTCAGATAGGCGTGTGGAGATGCTAGAATCCTTTCGAATCTCTACTTTCTTATTGCTTTCATCCAATCCTTCTTACTCCTTTCCATGGCAAGCTGTATATAGGGCATCACCATCATCAATGGCTACTTTTAATCCTCTCGGGAAAATGGTCCTATGCGCTGTCACTGCACGGCTAATCGTCTGGAGGCATCACCCTTGTTGATAGCTACATCCCATCCTCTCAGTGAAAATGGTCCAAATGCTCTATCACAGCACGGCTAATCATCTGTCGGTTCTCAATCAGGTTGGAGTAGAATCCATTGATTCTTTTGCGTTTGTCATCACGCCCAGCCTTCAGGAGTTTGAAGCTCGTCACAGTCATTCAATACCAGAATCCTACTCGGAATACCACAGACAAGGTTAGACTTTCCGGATTCCCGGGATCCTACTCGGAATACCACAGACAAAGTTAGACTTTCCGGATCCCCATGAATGCCGCCATCTATCTAGCTTATACCACGAAGATTCTGTTGGGGAATCTAAGAGATATGCACCCGGCCTAGAGTAGAACGGAAGTGGTTGTCAATCACGCGCGTTCATAGGTGAGAATGATGATGAGTGTCACGGATCATCACATTCATCAAAGTGTTGTGCAACGTATATCTTGGAATAAGAATAAAAGAGAATTGAATAGAAAGTAATAATAATTGTATTGAAACTTGAGGTACAGTAGAGCTCCACACCCTTAATCTATGGTGTGCAGAAACTCCACCGTTGAAAATACATAAGTGAAAGGTTCAGGCATGGCCGAATGGCCAGCCCCCATGGTCTAAGGACTATGCGCCCCCAGATGTTCCTCAGATCTAAAGTGATCAAAAGATGTCTAATACAATAGTTAAATGTCCTATATATACTAGACTAGCTACTAGGGTTTACATGAGTAAGTAATTGATGCATAAATTTACTTCTGGGGCCCACTTGGTATATGTTTGGGCTGAGCTTGATCTATCCATGAGCTGAGGCTTCTCTTGGAGTTGAACGCCAAGTTATAGCGTGTTTTGGGCGTTCAACTCCGGGTTGTGACGTGTTTCTGGCGTTTAACTCCAGACAGCAGCATGTACTTGGCGTTGAGCGCCACTTTACGTCATCAATTCCCGAATAAAGTATGGACTATTATATATTTGTGGAAAGCTCTGGATGTCTACTTTCCAACGCCGTTGAGAGCGCGCCATTTGGAGTTCTGTAGCTCCAGAAAATCCATTTCGAGTGCACGGAGGTCAGATTCCAACAGCATCAGCAGTCCTTTTGTCAGCCTTTTTCAGAGTTTTGCTCAAGTCCCTCAATTTCAGCCAGAAATTACCTGAAATCACAGAAAAACACACAAACTCATAGTAAAGTCCAGAAATGTGAATTTAACGTAAAAACTAATGAAAACATCCCTAAAAGTAGCTTGAACTTACTAAAAACTACCTAAAAACAATGCCAAAAAGCGTATAAATTATCCGCTCATCAGCCGCACAGCTCACCCTAAAATTGCCACATATCTTATCTTTCTCTCCTCCAAATCATAATTTTTCTTCTCCTTTCTTATTTACTTCCTCTTCCCTTCTTTCCCTTCTCATTCTTCTTATTTTTCTTTTTATTTTATTTTAATTTATTGGCATATCTCATTCATTGCATTTTAAATTTGTGCATATTTTTATTTTCTTTTCTGAATTTTTTTCTTTTATTTTTCCATTGGTGTTAAATATCCCTTCTTATTCAACTGTTACATCTTTTCTTGAATTTATTTTGGTAACTTGTTTTACACTATTGGGCAATACTATTTAAGTCAATGTTAATCTTTTATGTTATTTGTATTAATTTTGCATTGACATGAATTTATATTGTCTTACACTCTCCTCCCCTATGTTACAAATTTTATACCACTGGTATGCCATGGCTTCTATCATTTTCTCACGTACATGTTGAAGCTTCCATGTAAATGAGACCATTATCATTTGGCATTACATAACCCATATTTCATTTACTTTCCATCTTTATTTTTGGGTTACTTTTCTTTCCTTTTTCTTTTAGGATGGCCACTCAGAAGGGAAGCGGAAGACGTTTACATGGGGAGACAGACAAGTCCATCTGCAAAATCTTGAAGAAAAGCTTCAGTTGGAACAACCCATCCACCTGCATATCTCAGCATGCACCGAGGACGGTGCAATCTTTAAGTGTGGGGAGGTCGATACCGATCTCCATGGGTTAGTACTTTCTTTTCAACACCAATAATCTTATTTTCTTTATTTGTTCATTGTTGCATCTGCATATTTATTTGATGATTTTGTGCATTTAGTTACTACTTGGTTAAAATAATAAATTTCTTTTAAAATCCTATTTTTGAAAAATTTCACTAATTTAAATTGAAAATTTTTATGTTAAAAATTTGTTTGAAGTTGTAATTGGAACATAGTTTTTGAGCCAAAGAACACACAACCTGTGAGATTTGAGCTTATTTACATGGTTACATTATTTAACTATAAACATTTTATTCTTGTGTGTTTACTTCTCTATAATTGCAATCTTAGCTTTGTTTCATTCTATATATCCAATATTTAGTGTATTTAAATGCTTGCATATGATTGAGGCCATTGTTAATTCTAGCTCACTTATCCCAAAATTAGCCTACCTTTTACATCACCCTTGTTAGCCCCCTTGAGCTTTTAACCCCTTCTTGTTCTATAAACCATAATACTAGCCTTAAGCAGAAAAACAAAATAAAAATCCCAAGTTGAATCATTGGTTAGCTTAAGATAGAAAATCATGAATAGAATTAAATGTGGGAAACCTTGTGGGAATATGAGTGATAGAAACAAAGGGTTAGGAAGATTAAAAAGAAATAAAAATAAATTTGGAAAGCATGCTCATAAGAAAATCAAAGTGATTCAATTACCATGTGCATCAAAAAAAATTTTTCAACATCTGAATAAAAGGGGATACAAAAAGAAATTTCCCAATGAAAACAATGCACATGGGATAAAAATAAAAAGTGAAACATGAGCATGTAATACAAAAGTGGGAAAAATTATGGGTAGCTAGGTATGATTTTAAAGTTATATAGAGTGTATGTATGCTAGGTGAGATCTTAGACTAATCAAGGATTCACTTTATAAAGCTCACTTAGCTATATATATACCCTTACCCTTACCTTAGCCCCATTACAACCTTGAAAAGACCTCATGATGTTTGCATTGATGCATTAAATATTGTTGATTGGTTAGATGAAGAACAAAGTGTTAGAAAGCATGACTAGGGAAGAGTAGAGTGATTGACCCTAGACACTTGAGAGATTAGAAATGCATATACATTTCCTGTGAGGGTTCAATGCTTGATTCTATGTTCCCTGCTTTCATGAGCTATCTTCTTACAAGTTTACTTATCTTTTATTGTGTAATTTGAATTAGTGGAATTTGGTTTATATTTATTCTAGGAGAATTTATTTACTTTTAAACAAGTAGGTAGAAACATTTTGCATGTAGTTGCATTCATATACATAGGTTGCATTTCATAACATTTCACCTTTCCTCTTCATCTTTATAGCTTCTTTTGAGCTTAGCATGAGGACATGCTAATGTTTAAGTGTGGGGAGGTTGATAAACCACTATTTTATGGTTTATCTTGTGCTCAATTGAGTGGTTTTTATCTACTCTTTACCCACTTATTCATACTATTTGCATGGTTTTATATTTCCTTCCTGATTATGTGCTTTGATTGAAAACATGCTTCTTTGGACTTATATTTGCTTATTATTAATCCTCTCTTATCACCATTAGATGCCTTGATATGTGTGTTAAGTGTTTTCAGATATTATAAGGTAGGAATGGCTCAGAGGATGGAGAGGAAGCATGCAAAAGTGAAAGGAATGCAAGAAGTTGGAGAAACTGCTAAGCTGTCCAGCCTGACCTCTTCACACTCAAACGGCTATAACTTTAGCTACAGAGGTCCAAACGACGCGGTTTCAGTTGCGTTGGAAAGCTAACGTCCGGGGCTTCGATTTGATATATAATTTACCATAGTTGCCCCGACGCCAGGCGACGCGAACGCGTGGGTCACGCGGACGCGTGACGTGGCCAACACCCAATCCGCGCGGTCGCGTGGACGACGTGGCCGCGTCACTTTTCTGTGACCTGTACGGACCAGAAAGTGCTGGAAGTAATTTCTGGGCTGTTTCTGACCCAATTTTCAGCTCAGAGAACACATATTAGAGGCTATAAAGTGGGGGAATGCATCCATTCATAAAGGGAGGCCTCTCATAATTTACTTTTCATGTTTTAGATGTAGTTTTGGAGAGAGAGGTTCTCTCCTCTCTCTCTCTCTTAGGATTTAGGACTTCTCTTTCTAGAGTGACTCTCGATCCAGGTTTAATATTCCTTTTTACTATTTAATTTCTCTTTTATATTTTGATTACTCTGAAGCCTTTATTATGTTCGATTGATGTTGCCCAATTGGCTGTTGATGACATTTTTATTTAATGATAATTGAGGTATTTTCAGTTTATAATTATTCTCTTTGAATTAAGTTGCCATTGCTTCCCATCTAAGGACATTTTTATTATTCCAGCAATTTTACTTTTTCCCATTTTTGTTCTGATTAAGAATTTAGTAACTCAACAGTTATTGAACTCAACGTAATTAATAATCGTTATCTTGCTAATTGAGCTGCACCTAAATAATTCCAACCTTTTCTTAGGAAATAATTAGGATTTATAGGTCAATTTAATTAGTCCCTTGACTTTCCTTGCCCTGGTAAAGGTTGACCAAGTGGAGTTTAGATTCAACTTTTATTATAGTTGAGAGAGATAACTAAGTTAGACCTCTAAATTCCCTTATCTTGCCAAAAGTTGTTTTACAGTTATTTATTTATTTTTAATTGCCATTTACTTTACTTGTCATTTAAATCACTTGCTTCTCACCTTCTAAACCCCGAATTCACAACCTTTATAGCCAATAATAAGAACATACTTCCTCGCAGTTCCTTGAGAAGACGACCCGAGGTTTGAATACTCGGTTAACAATTTTTAAAGGGGTTTGTTACTTGTGACACCCAAAACGTTTGTACGAAGGGATTTCTGTCGGTTTAGAGACTATATCTACAACGTGACTGTTTTTATGACATTCTTTACTAGCAAAAATCCTAACGTTAACATTCAAATTCATTTCAACACCTGGACTGAACCTTTCTAAAAGGAAATGATGCTTTGGAAGAAATTTATTGTGAAAGGGACAAGACCTTGTTTGTTATTTTGAAGAAAATAGACCTCCACTTTTAATACTTTTTGTGCACCACTTTACATCAATTTGTGTAGAAGGAAATAGACCTTCTTTATTTTGCTAAAATTTTGATACAACTTATGTAGATACTCTATGTTGATGCTACTTTATGTTAACATTTTGATGCATGTTACTTGAATATTCTGGTTTGGATTATCTACTAATCCACTTTGCCAAATTACGTTGCATACTCTAAATTGGATATAGACTAGCTTCAATTTAGCATCATTATCAACTTCTAATATTCATTTAACTAAAATGATCCATTCAAATACAATATTTTTCCAAGAAAGATACAATGCCAATTGCTTAAATAACCACCACATAGATACAAAACAAAATCACAACTACAAGTGCACCTATTATTTCACTACTAAACAACCTGAGAACACTGTCATTCTTGAGTTTCAAACTATCTTCATTCCTCTTTATTAACATCTCCTCCAATTGTTTCACTCTCTCTTCCAAGCAATAATCCAAACCTGCACCAACTTCTTCACCCACGCATGTCTCCATAGAGGCCAATCTACGGCTTTCAACTACATCATCCACCAAATACCCAAAAATCTCATCAAACCATACAAAAAAAAATCACAATAGCCTTGCTTTTCCTGCAATTAGAATAACAGAACATAAATCATCACATTAGTCTTAGTTCCCAATTATCAAAACTACAAAACCACAAAAATCCACCGCTCTAAAGTACCTTGAAGTGAGGAGAGCAAAAGAACAGCCTATTCGGGTTTTTTGCTGTGCGACACTTGGATATTACGGCATATGTCCTGCACTTGCACTAAGGATGTTCTCCTCTTTTAAGTCACCCCCTTCGGATGCTAGTCGAACCACTGCCTGTAACACCCTACCACACGGAGTTTTCTGCTTAAGTCATAAAACAGAGGTGGTGAGATATTACGACCTCTAAAAATAAAATTTAGTACATATAGTAGTGTGAAAAAAATGTTTATAACTAGGAACCTTAGAAGAAAAAGGGTAAATCAAAACCGTTTAAACCGAAAAGCGCAACACTCCGATCGATAACGTGAACGAAACAAATAAAAGATAAGCTACCACGAAGAGATATACAAGAGAGTGCCAAAATACAGATATCAAGACTCAGGACTCGGTTTGCGAAGATAACCGGTCCGAGCATATAAGTATACATACATATATAAAGGAACTACCCAAAATAAAGCCCAAAACACAAGATGCAAAACCTATTCCTCCAAAATAACCTCCAAGAGGAGTCAATGCAAAAATATATATACAATAGAGAACATAAGTATCTAATCGAAATACATAAATCAAAATAAAATCCTGAGAGCTAAGGATCTTCGCCAAAATAGAAATCTCCAGCATGCCTCAGTGAGGAGCCTCACGTCTTGCATCTGAAAATCACAAAATCCACATGGGTGAGAACCGGAAGTTCTTAGCATGGTAACAGTACCCAAATATCTAACATGTAATGTCCTAGGAAAGCTAAAGGCAATCTTAGAACTCCCAATTTATAACCGAAGCATATAAATATACTAAACCATGAAAAAGGAAAACAAGCAACTAACTAATGATCTTCCGTCTAACTAAATATTCCCTTTCCAAATCCTTCGAACCTCCCAACCGCCAACAGTAACTTAATATGCAAACACAATTATTACAGAAAAGAAAATGCACAAGTAGAAAACAGATATGGTAGTTAAACAATTAGCAAGTAAATATGCAAAAAATTAGGCATTCCAAACAAATAACATATAATGCAGATGATGCATGCTTGTCCTAGTGGCTTATGAGTCTCATCTGTCGATTATAATGCCAATCCGACAAGTCCTGGTAGCTAACCATTGGACTGTCCCTCTGTCGTGCATCCCCAACTCGAGTTATCCACAATATAAACACAAATTATATCCAACAACCTCACTGGTGTATATTCATGGGGGCGAACTCATCCAGAACTTTCACAGTGTCTGGCCACACTTACAACACAGGGTCAGCAGAGTATTGAGTCTCAACCTGGAGCACGTGGTGGCTAGTCATTGCTTTCACCCAGGAAAACTCGTATCTCAGATAGGTGGAGTGCAATAATCACAATATCAATAATTCAACTCAGCATATATGCATTCATTCTCAGCCATACATTTACATTTATCTCAGCCATCCGGCTTAAAAAAAATCATAATTCATATCATACTCAGCACTCCACCACCCTCCTCCATAACGCATATCATCATTATTAATCATAACTCATAATAACATCCCCTTTCTTCATCCACAAGTTACCACCTTCCCTAGCTTCCTCTCTATCACTAAGCGTTTTACATTGATTTAAGATTTAAAGGATGAAATTGGGGGTTTATAAGCATGAAACAATATCTCGGAAGGTTACAAGCTTGTTGGGAATGTGAAAGACCTGAAAACAAAAGCTTTAGAAAAGAACAAGGTCGCGTGCATACGCACAGGGGTGTGCGTGCGCACGCCCAGAAGTATTTTTAGAAAGTGTGCCTGTGCACAGGCTTGTGCGTATGCACAGAAAGGGAAATTTTCGTTGTTGAGTGCGCACACAAGGTGTGCTAACGCCATCAATAGAATGTAATTCCCAATGTGTGCGTGCGCACAAGGTTGTGCGTATGCACAACTTGCAAACTTCAAACGATCATATCTCCTTCTACAAAATTTAGATTTCTATCAAATTTAAACTATTTTAAAGCTTATAAAATTATCTTTCATTGATATAAAAAGCATCAAATTCCAAAAACAATGGCTCGATATATAATCCGTTGAAGTTCACCAAAATTTTGTTTTTACCAAGTTTGTAAACATCCAATTTCTAAGACTTACATATCCCAATTTCATTCAAAATCAATCAAAACTCAACCATCCCAACATCAATCATTTCCAAACCTTCATTCAATCCTTAACCTACAAATTTTCCCACATTTAACTAAATCTTAATTTAATAATTCCATTTAGGATCACATTTTCTTAGCTCAATGTCTTCCAAACATTCATTCAATTTCATCAATCACCATGAGCACACACATCAATATCACACACCAAATCATGTTTACCAACTAGAGCCTGAATCTTACCAACATTTGGGCATATCAATCCATACTACTCACAACCTTACATGCTCATTAACAATTAACAACATTCACAACCAATCAATCATTATTCACATATTTTTAACCTAATCCACATCAACATTTCACAATCCACTAAATAAATATACAACAACACAATTCACCTCAACCAATCAACAACATCAATAGTTCAAATCCTATCTTAAGGTCTCTAGCCTAGGTTTTCACAACCACATTACATTTTAGATACAAGAAACCGAAACCATACCATGGCCGATTTCCGTTCCGCCCGAAACACTCCAAATTTCACTTTTTCTTCAACTTCCAATGTCTCAAGGCTTCCAAAATCAGATTTCCAAGCACAAAAGCTCCTTTCCAAGATTTTCAAGATATCAATCAAGATCCAATAAGCACATACACACTTCCTAAACCACAATTATCCTACCCAAAATAATAACACAAAACCCAATAGCTTAAATTCAGAATTTAACTAGGGTTTGATATCTCTTACCTTACCCAAGGATCAAGGAGGCAAGAACAAGCCTTCCCTTCAAGTTATTTGAATCCTATAACACAAGAGCGCTCACAATTTCAACATTTTTGCCCAAGAAATTTGAAATCAAGGGCTCTGAATTGAGGAAGAAGCTATGACTTACCTCAAGAATAATTGTGTGGGTTTCGTAGATCTCAACACCGCGGTCGCATGGGAATAAACGGTGTGTCAATCGGAGCTCCAGATCAAAAGTTATAATCAAAGGAAGATTGAATTGATTTGGAGCAAGGGTTTGAGTTTCCCCTTCCCTCTCTCAGTGTGTTGGAGTGTAGTTTGAGGAGAGAGAGTGCTGAGCTCTCTAATGAATGAGGGCTTGGCTGGGCCCTAGGCGCAATATGGGTCCAGTTGGCCTAGTTTGGCCTGTTCGACCCAATCTTGGGCCGATTTCTTTAAAATTGGTGTCAAAATTCTCGTTTTAATTTTCTCTATCATATTAAACCATAAAATTTACATTTATTATTGTCTAGAATATATTTTAATTTATGTGTTAATTAGTCATTAATTAACCGGATTTTACATTCTACCCACCTAATTTCGGAATTTTGCACACAAAATTCGATTTCAGTTACCTGAGAATAGGTGTGGGTAGCCTGATCGCATCTCCGACTCAAGTTTCCAATTGTTCTCCTCAACACTGGCTCGACTCCATGCCACTTTCCCTAATGAAACCTCTTTTCCGCACAACTTCTTAATACTCGTGTCATCAATCCTGACCGGGGTCACCAGCAGAGTCAAATCTTCCTTTAAATGGACCGATTCTGGTTCTAGCACATGGTTAGCGTCAGGAGTATACTTTCGAAGCTGTGACACGTAAAATACGTCATGCAGGTTTGAAAGGTGAGGTGGTAGAGCCATCCGATACGCCACCGGTCCAACCCTCTCAAAAATCTGAAACGGACCAATGTATCGATGATTCAGCTTCTTCGTCTTAATCGTTATACCTACTCCTGTTGTCGGAGTAACCTTGAGGAAAGCATAGTCTCCTTCCTCAAATTCTAAGGGCTTCCACCTCTGATCGGTGTAACTCTTCTGTCGGCTCTGAGCAGTGAGCATCCTATCTCTGATTTTCTTAACTTGTTCAGTAGTTTCAGCTATCATCTCAGGTCCCAACATACTTTTCTCCCCAGCTTCATACCAGCATAGGGAAGATTGGCATTTCCTCCCACACAGAGTTTCATACAGAGCCATTTCGATGCTCGCATGGTAGCTATTATTGTATGCAAACTCCACTAATGGCATATACCGATCCCAGCTTGCCGGTTGATCCAAAACACAAGCTCTCAACATATCTTCTAGGGTTTGGATCATCCTCTCATATTGACCATCTGTTTGAGGATGGTAAGCTGTACTTAAGCTCAAACAGGTTCCAAAAGCTTTATGAAATGCACCCCAGAACCTCGAAGTGAAACAGGGATCTCTATCAGAAATTATATTAGTGGGCACACCATGAAGTCTCACAATCTCCTTTATAAACAGGCGTGCTAACTCCTCAAGCGTATAGTTCATCCGAATGGGTAGAAAGTGAGTCGACTTCGTCATCCGGTCCACAATTCCCAGTCAACATCAAATCCGGTCCTAGTCCTCGATAATCCCGATACAAAATCCATCACAATGCTCTCCCACTTCCATTGCGGAACCTCCAAGGGTTGCAATGTCCCGGAGGGTCTCTGATGTTCAATCTTCACTTTTTGACAAGTTAAGCACTTTGAGACATATTCCGCCACATCATTCTTCATACCAGGCCACCAAAATATAGCCTTTAGATCATTGTACATCTTAATACTCCCAGGGTGAATAGAAAATACGCTCTTGTGTGTTTTCTTCAAGATATCTTGTCGCAAAGTCCCAACATCTGGCACAATGATCCTACCCTTGAATCTCCATAGCCCATCTTGATCCCGTGACACTCTCCACTCCTTCCCTTGTTCAATAGCTAGTAACACCTTGGGTAACACCTCATCGTTTTGATGAGCCTTCAGGAGTTTGGATTTAAAATCACTTGAGATTTGTAATTGACTCAAACACAAAGTTCCAGACACTTCTTGAATGCCGATCTTCAGACTTTCAAATGCTTTGAGCAACTCCTCTTTGCGAAGAATCATCCAAGCAACATAAACGACTTTCAACTTAGTGCATCCATCACAACATTCACTTTCCCCAGATGGTAATTCAACTCAAAGTCGTAGTCCTTCAGTAACTCCATCCACCTCCTCTGCCGCATATTCAGCTCTTTCTAATCAAAGAGGTATTTCAGGCTCTTGTGATCAGAGAAAACTCGAAACTTAACTCCATAGAGGTAATGCCTTCACACCTTTAGCACAAATACAACCGCAGTGTCGGGTAATTGACTTCGTGAAGTCTCAACTGTCGTGAGGCATACGCCACCACATTCCGGTGCTGCATCAGCACGCACCCCAGACCCTTTAGTGAGGCATCACAATACACCTTAAATGGTTCATTCGGCTCAGGTAATACCAACACAGGCGTGGTAGTCAGCTTTTGCTTCAACGCTTGAAAGCTCTCCTCACACTCCGAGGTCCAAACAAATGGCACGTTCTTGTGGGTTAACTTTGTCAATGGCAGAGCTATTTGCGAAAAGCCTTTGATGAATCTCTGAAAGTAGCCGGCTAAACCCAGGAAACTCCTTATCTCAGTAACTGAGGTCGGTTGCCCCAACTCCATTACTACTTCCACCTTAGAAAGATCTACTGATATCCCCTGTTTACTCACCACGTGACCCAAAAACTTCATCTTACTCTTACAGAATTCATATTTAGACAGTTTCGTATAGAGTTTCTTTTTCTTTAGTATCTATAACACGATCCACAAGTGTTCTGCATGCTCTTCTTTAGTCTTGGAGTAAATCAGTATGTCATCAATGAAGACAACAACGAATTTATTAAGAAACAGACGAAAAATCCTATTCATATAATCCATAAACACTGCAAGAGCGTTTGTCAACCCAAAAGACATTACAGTGTACTCGAAATGACCGTAACGAGTCCTAAAAGTGGTCTTAGGGACGTCCTCATCTCTCACCCTTATCTGGTGATAACTGGATTATAAATCGATCTTAGAGAAAACCCAGGCTCCTTGTAACTGATCCATGAGATCGTCAATCCTCAGCAGTGGGTACTTATTCTATATTGTGACCTTGTTCAGTTGCCTGTAATCCACACAGAGCCGTATACTCCCGTCTTTCTTCTTTACCAGTAACACTGGCGCGCCCCACGGAGAAACACTTTGTCGAATAAAGTTTTTACCCAACAGATCCTCTAGCTGAGACTTTAGCTCGGCCATTTCTAGAGGTGACATCCTATAAGGAGCACTCGAGATTAGTCTGGCCCCAGGCACCAACTCAATAGCAAACTCAACCTCTCGGTTAGGTGAAAATTTATCAATATCATCGGGAAACACCTCCTGAAACTCACACACAATCAGAATTCACTCCAAGCTTTGATCATCACCCGAGACACCCGTGGTTAATAACAAAATACCCTGACATTTGGCCCCAAAACAACTCACCATCATAGAATTCAAGTAATAGCTATTCACCACAACCGGCCTTTCTATATCATCCGGCATAAAGTACAATGATTTTGCAGAACAATCGAGCAAAACATGGTTCTTAGATAACCAGTCCAACCCTAGGATAAGATCAAGACCGGTCATCGGCAAACAAATCAAATCATGTACAGAATCACGCTGCTTGACCCTAAATGAAACTTGCGGACATCCTAGCCTAGTTACCATGGCTTCATGGGTGGCATTATACACCTTCAGGTCGTAACCTAAAACCACAATCTTCAATCCTAACTCACTAGCCTTCTAAAATGCAATGAATGAATGTGATGCTCCAGAATCAAACAAGCCATTTAAAATTTGACCAGCCATTTCACATTTACCTTGGATAAGTGTCTCGGACCCCTCGACACCCACAGTTGAAGTAGTAAACACCCGACCAGGCTGTTGTGCTCTCCCAGCACCCTATCTCTACTTCTCTGGATAGTTGGAGGCTTTATGCCCCGGCTTACCACATGAGTAGCACAATCCCCATCTTGCCTTGCACAGAACACCAAGATGGTAACTCCCACATCTCGCACAAGCCTGCTCATTCAGAGGCTGCTTCCCAAATCTTCTTCCCAGGACATTGTTGTTGTTAGGCCTTCTAACGTTATTCTGACCCTGAGTTCTCTGTGGTACGAAGCCTCCCTGCTTGAAAGGTGGACCTTTATGAGCAAAACTCTTCCCTCGGTTCGGGGGGAATGGTCCCCTATGGCTCCCTCTCTCTGCAGTTGCCTTCTTCATGCATTCTTTAGCAATGCTGCTCTTATTTACCAACTCAGAAAGTCCTAATCTCTATAGGCCCTACAGAATTGATGATGTCGCTTCGGAGCCCTCCTTCATACTTGATACACTTCCACTCCTCGAAGTCTCCCGGAGCTCCTTGACACATGCGGGAAAACCTGAATAGCTCCTCAAACTTGTCTGTATATTCGGATACAAACATAGTTTGTAACATGCTAATTAGCCTAAGCTTTACCTCTCATCGTAAAGCAAAGGTTAACCAAGGATTACGACAGCTCTAAGCTCATACATATGATATATGGAAGGAATATTATCTAAAAGTCTGATGATGGATATAGTTCAAAAATAGGATTTAAAAGCACAAAACGAATCAACGAAGCGTCTAACTTAAAGCACAAGAAACAGATCTGATATAAGCAAGGATAATAGTATGATAGTGTAATATCATAAGAAACTAGCC
Source organism: Arachis hypogaea (assembly GCF_003086295.3). Lineage (NCBI taxonomy): Eukaryota > Viridiplantae > Streptophyta > Magnoliopsida > Fabales > Fabaceae > Arachis > Arachis hypogaea. The sequence continues at coordinate 39,931,310 of NC_092045.1, read as the reverse complement.
CACAGCTCGCGGAGTTTAAGCTGGCTAGCCAAATATACCGACAAAAGGAATCTGAAGTTTAAAATGGCTTATACAAGTTTTGTTCTCTCTCAAATACAAGCCTCTAGGCCAAAATAAAAATACAAAAATGAGCGACATATACAAATAAACAAAAGAGACTCAAAAGGAAGTATCCGGATCCTCCTCTTCTGTCACCACCCAAACAACTCACCGACATATTCTAGCTTAAGGGATTTCTATTCTAACTGAACACTGCTATCCTACAGCCTTAACCAACCTAACCTCCATGCGATCCCATCACCACCACCTTCTAAGCCTTCTCAATCCCAGTAGAAAGTACAATTAATTACATTGTAAGTAAATCACAAGTAAAAGCATATAAGGCAAGTAATACAAGTAGCAATTAGACATGTTATACAAATAGGCATACAATTACAAGTTGGCAAAGCAAACAAACAGATAAAAAATGCACATGATGAATGCCTGTCTTACTGGCTGTGATATTACATTGTCGGTTCAACTGCCAACCCGACACATCTCCCAGAGATGTTGCCTTTCGGAAATCATAATGGGAACCCCCGAGATATCATGCTCAGATCAACGACCTGGATATAGTGCCGGCACACTATAGTGATTCTGAAAGGATGCGAGCAGAATACCCTTACCTCAGACCTCACATCTCAATGTAAGCGGGATCTAACCACCGTCCTTACGCCACCGCCGCTACCTCGACCGGCGGGATCCAACCGCCGTCCCTGACGGGAGCATAGCGTCTCACAATCCCAATATACAAATGATACATCGGTGGTTTTCCAAAAACATTTTCAATACCACATGGATCTATCATCTCATTTAGAGTCCTCGACTTATCTCAACCACTATCAAATTCAACATTTTCCTTCCTCTTTCCCACTCCATCGAACCCATCCTCAATACACCAGAAACTGTTCATACCCTGGGTCGAGTTACCCGACCCGGGATGATTGGCGATAAAAGCGACTGACCTCCTTAGGTCCGACTAGCCGACCTCTTTTCAAAAGAGCTCGGCCAAATCGACAGGAGAGCCCAGTAAAGGGCCCAAACAGAGGAACACGACCCAAATCCTAGGGCAACCCAAGCCTATAGAGATAAAGGCGGTTCCATTGAAGATACGCTGACCTCAACTCAAAGATAAAGATAAGATAAGATAACTAACTTATCTTATCCAAAAGGTCACATCGCATCATTATAAATACGCTGGAGCACCCAGGTATAACTCATACTCTAATTCTACATAAAACCTGCTTAATACCCTTGCTAACTTAAGCATCGGAGTCCCTTGCATGTACCCCACACCCTTCGGTGACAAAAGATCAGCAGCACCATCAGTCCAACAAGTGGGACGTACCAGCTCCGGCTGTCATCCACCTGCCGGACACACCAGCTACTACCAGTACGGAAGATCTCGTCCGAGATCGACCTCTAGTTTCAGGTAACCCTCGTAACATTGGCTCCGTTGCCGGGGACCTGAAAGTCATCCCATCACCATGGCGGACGACCATGACAACGACCACGATTCAGGTCTGGAAGATAGAACACCGCACAAGAACGTGGATGTCACGTTGCAAGATACCCCAGAAACCAACAAGGACAAAGACTCACCAAATTCGGGGGCAATAGAAGTACTCCTAGATCGCCTAAAACAACTTGAAAAGGGAACCCAACAACAACGAGAAATCGAAAAAGATCTACAAAGAGAGGTGCGGCGACGTCGAGAATTGGAAGAAAAACTACAGCAATTGGAAGCCGATCTTAAATTAAAAGCCCCTCGGGCCGATCTCGAAGAAAATTCACGCAAAGAGCAAGACCCGTTCACCAGGGAAATCATGAAAACCAAAATTCCAAAAGACTTCAAACTCCCGGGTATGACCCTGTATGATGGCACCACGGACCCCAACCACTACCTCAGCAACTTCAGAAGCAGAATGTACCTTACCGACGCCCCAGATGCTATTCATTGTAAAGCCTTTCCAACAACTCTCACAAAGACAGCAATCCGATGGTTCAACAACCTACCCCCAAAGTCCATCTCAAGCTTTGATGACCTAGCTGAAAAATTCCTAGCCAGATTCTCCATTCAGAAAGATAAGGCCAAGCACGCCCCCAGCTTACTAGGGATCAAACAAGGATATCGAGAGAGCCTCCGCAACTACATGGAGAGATTCAACAAAATGTGCATGGACATACAAAGTTTACCAACAGAGGCCGCCATCATGAGACTCATCAATGGCCTATGAGAGGGACCGTTTAGCCAGTCTATATCAAAAAAGTACCCGACCTCCTTAGACGAAGTATAGGAACGAGCAGCAAAATATATCAACATGGAAGAAAACGCTCGGTTAGGAGAGACCTCAAAATCAGGGGACTCCTACCGAGACAAAGACAAGGAATCCAAGAGAAAAGAAGATTGACAAGGGGAGAAAATAAAAAAATACCATAATTACACTCCTCTCAGGGCATCCCTAGTCGAGATATACAAAGAAGTCTGCCATACAGAAAAAATTCCCCCAGCACGGCCACTCAAAGGCAAAAGGGGAGCAGAAAACCGGAAGGAATATTGTGAATACCATCGAGTCTGAGGACACTCCACAAATGAATGCTTCGACTTAAAAAATATCAAAGAAAAATTGGTGAGAGAAGGAAAATTAGATCGATTTCTGGCCACCTGAGATGATGATCAAAGAAAGAGACGAAGGGATGAAGATACCAAACGAACCGAACGATCACCTCGAACACCAGAGAGACATGTCCACATGATACATGGCAGATTCGTAGGAGGTGGGATCTTCAAATCATCTCGCAAAAGATATCTCAAAGAAGTATATCATGTCGAGGAAAAGGAGGAAGCACTCAACATCCTGGCAATAACATTCGCTATAGAGGACGCCTCCGGTATCATCTCAGGACACGACGATCCCATGGTCATCACCATCATATTGGCAAACGCCAATCTACACCGCACCTTAATAGACCAAGGGAGTTTCGCCGACATCTTATTCAAAACAGCCTTCGATAAACTCAGCTTAGAAGAAAAAGAACTTAAGGCATATCCAAACAGTTTGTTCGGACTAGGAGATACCCCGGTTCAACCACAGGGATACATACCACTACATACAACCTTCAGAAAAGGGAACCAATCCAGGACCCTCAAAATAGACTACATCGTGGTCGATGTAAGTTCAACTTACAATGCTCTCATCGGTCGGACAACACTCAACTAACTTGGCACAATAGTCTCAATCCCACATCTATGTATGAAATTCCCCACTACGAAAGGAATAGCCACGATAAAAGCAGATCAAAAGATGGCACGTCGCTGTTATAACGAAAGCCTAAACCTCAGAGGCAGAGGAGAAGAGTTCCACACAATCGAGCTGGGCAGAGTCCAACGACGAGAAGAGCTTCGTCCACAGCCAGAAGGTGAGATAGAGAAGATTCAGATCGGGGATACTTCGGAAAAAACAACTAATATCGGCACAATCCTAAGAGAAGATTCAAAAGAATTACTAATACAATTCTTACGAGATAATGTTGATCTCTTCGCGTGGAAAGCCGCAGACATGCCAGGAATATACCCTAAGCTAATGAGTCATAAGTTGGCGGTCTACCCAAGATCTCGGCCGATACAGCATAGACGAAGAAAACTTGGGCCAGAGCGATCCCATGCTGTGAAAGAACAAGTACAAGCACTACTGGAAGCAGGATTCATAAGAGAAGTCAAATACCCACTATGGCTAGCCAACATTGTCTTGGTGAAAAAATCAAATGGGAAGTGGCGAATGTGCACCGATTACACCGATCTCAACAAAGCTTATCCAAAAGATCCATACCCACTCCCAAGTATTGACGCTCTGGTAGATGCTTCCTCCGGATATAGATATCTCTCATTTATAGACGCATACTCGGGGTTCAACCAAATCCCCATGTATCCACCAGATCAAGAAAAGACCTCGTTCTTAACACCGAAAGCAAACTACTGCTACATTGTGATGCCTTTTGGTCTCAAGAACGCAGGAGCTACTTATCAAAGGCTAATGAATAAAGTCTTCTCGGATCACATCAGAAAGGTCCTGAAAGTCTACGTGGACGACATGCTAATAAAAACACAGAGCGAAGAGACATTATTGTCCGACCTGGCCCAAGTGTTCGACACCATAAGAAAGCATGACATGCGACTCAATCCCGCGAAATGCACCTTTGCAGTAGAAGCGGGCAAATTCTTAGGTTTCATGCTCACACAAAGAGGAATTGAAGCAAATCCAGACAAATGTCAGGCCATACTCAACATGAAGAGCCCAACCTGTGTCAAAGAAGTACAGCAACTCAACGAGAGATTGGCCACTCTATCCCGATTCTTAGCAGGAGTTGCGATAAGATCTCTCCCCTTCTATGCTACTTTAAGAAAGGGAAAACAGTTCGAATGGACAACAGAATGTGAGCAAGCCTTCCAAGACTTTAAGAAGTTCTTAGGACGGCCACCTATCCTATCTCGACCACGAGAAGGAGAACCACGAATATTATATCTCTCAGTAGAAAGCCGGGCAATATCCTCAGCACTAGTCAGAGAAGACGAGAATGGACAATAACCCGTCTACTTCATTAGCAAAGCACTACAGGGATCTGAGCTGAACGACCAGAAAATAGAAAAATTCGCGTATACTCTCATTTTGACATCCCGACGACTCCACCCTTACTTCTAGGCTCACACCATTAAGGTTCGAACTAACCAGCCCTTAAAAGGAATATTGCAAAAAACAGATTTAGCAGGCAGAATTCTACAATGGGCAGTCGAGCTGTCAGAGTTCGACCTCCAATATGAAGCTCGGACGGCCATCAAATCATAGTATCTGGCCGACTTTATCGCAGAATTCACGGATGCCCTGGAAACCCTCACAGAATTGGAATCTCTATCTGGATGGTTCTTCAAATAAAACTGGAAGCGGCACAGGCGTAATAATAGAAAGCAACCAAGGAACCCAAGTTGAGCTCTCCCTCAAGTTCGGGTTCCCGACCTTAAATAACCAGGCGGAATATGAAACATTGTTAGCTGGTTTGAAGCTAGCTGAAGATGTGGGAGCTCAAAAACTTAACATTTACAGCGATTCACAAGTGGTCACATCACAAATAACAGGGAGCTACCAAGCCAAAGATCCCACCATGAAAAAGTATTTGGATAAGACCAAGGAACAGCTCGGACAAATCGGGGAATATAAGATCTGCCACATACCCCGTGAACAAAATGCCCGAGCTGACGCACTCTCGAAACTAGCCAGCACCAAACCAGGGGGCATCAATAGAAGCCTCATCCAGGAAATGTTACAGAACCCATCAATCTCGGAAGAGGAAAAAGTCCTAGCCATAGTAAACCAGAACCAAGGATGGATGACCCTCATAATCAACTACCTCAAAACAGGAACACTCCCCACAGAAGAAAAGGAGGCAAATAGGCTAAAAAGGGAGGCACAGTATTACACCATCATAAACAACACCCTGTATAAAAGAGGGATCTCAGTACTATTATTAAAATGCGTGCCGACCTCCCACACAAAGGAAGTGTTAGAAGAAGTACACGGCAGCATTTGTGGCAATCATCTCGGAGCACGGGCCCTCGCCAAAAAAGTACTCCGGGCAGGGTTCTATTGGCCAACATTACAGAAAAAAGCCACAGAATTTGTAAAGACATGTCCACCATGTCAGAAACATGCCAACTTTCACATCGCGCCGCCAGAAGAGCTCATCAACGTGACTTCGCCTTGGCCGTTTGCAAAATGGGGAGTCGATCTTCTCGGCCCCTTTCCCCAGGGATCAGGACAAGTTAAATTTCTCATAGTAGGGGTAGATTACTTTACAAAGTGGATCGAGGTAGAACCCCTAGCCAACGCCACCGTCCAAAGAAGCCGGAAATTCCTATATAGAAACATTGTCACAAGGTTCGGAGTTCCATATTCAATAACCACAGACAATGGCACTCAATTCACAGATGCAGGCTTCAAAAAACTAGTAGCCGACTTGAATATAAAGCACCAGTACACTTCCGTCGAACATCCACAGGCCAATGGACAGGCCGAAGCCGCCAACAAAGTCATATTGGCCGGTTTAAAATGGAAATTACAAGATGCAAAGGGAACCTGGGCAGAAGAGCTTCCACAGGTCTTTTGGGCATATCGAACGACGCCATATTCCACCAAAAAGGAATCCCCCTTCCGGTTAGCATACGGAATAGAGGTAATGATTCCAGTAGAGATTGAGGAAAGATCGCCTAGAGTAGTTCATTACAATGACGGAGCAAACTCCCAACCTCAGAGGGAAGAGCTCAACCTACTACCTGAAATCCAAGAAAGAGCTCGGATCAGGGAGGAAGCTCTAAAGCACCGAATGGCTTCCAGATATAATCAAACGGTAGTATCGATAAGTTTTGCAGAGAATGATCTTATCCTAATCTGAAATGATATTGGAACAACTCGACTAGGAGAAGGAAAGCTGGCAGCAAACTAGAAAGGACCCTACCGAGTTATAGAAGTACTTGGGAAGGGCTACTATAGACTATCCGAACTTGATGGATGAGAGCTTTCCAGATCATGGCACGCCTGCAACCTAAGAAGGTACTACAGTTAGAAAAGGTAAAGGATCTCATTATTGGATGCACTCTTTTTCCTGAAAAGGTTTTTTAATGAGGCACCAGATTGAGACCGATACACTATCCAACCTAAAAGGATGAAAAAATTCCCACATGTATATATTCGCACTTTTCTTTGAATAAAATTTATTTAGATATTCTAAAAGATTTCAAGACGCATTAATCTGAAGTATTCATCGTCCGATTATAAAGCAACAGATCGGCAGAAAGTGAAAAACAATTTCACTGCACGATCACGATAAAGATAACCGTCTGATAAAGGTGAAAACGCGATTCACCCAAAAGACGATCTAAAGATGCCAACCACTTTCTACAAATCAGCAAAGATGAACACAGAATAATGTAAGAAGTTATCGAAAGCAATCCAAAAAAGAACCTGACGAGGTCTTACAGATAGCTAAAATAATAACTTAAAGACTGGCCGACGTTCAGAAGTCGGACCAAGTCAACCCAAGTTATAAGTAAACCCTGAAAAGAGGTCTGGCCAACCCTATTAAAGAGGATTACTTTAACTTAGAAAGAGATCGACCTAACAAAGTCAGTTTCCTACAAAACAAAGTTATAAAAGTAATCCCTGAAAGAGACCTGACAAAGGTCCAAGAAAGAGGATTACAAAAATAACTTAGAAAGAGATCGACCTAACGAATTCGGTTTCCTACAAAACAAAGTTATAAAAGTAATCCCTGAAAGAGACCTGACAAAGGTCCAAGAAAGAGGATTACAAAAATAACTTAGAAAGAGATCAACTTAATGAAGTCGGTTTCCTATAAAACAAAGTATAAAAGTAATCCCTGAAAGAGACCTGACAAAGGTTCAAGAAAGAGGATTACAAAAATAACTTAGAAAGAGATTGACCTAACGAAGTCGGTTTCCTACAAAACAAATTTATAAAGGTAATCCCTAAAAGAGACTTGACAAAAGTCCAAGAAAGAGGATTACAAAAATAACTTAGAAAGAGATCGACTTAACGAAGTCGATTTCCTACAAAACAAAGTTATAAAAGTAATCCCTGAAAGAGACCTGACAAAGGTCCAAGAAAGAGGATTACAAAAATAACTTAGAAAGAGATCGACCTAACGAAGTCGGTTTCCTACAAAACAAAGTTATAAAGGTAATCCCTGAAAGAGACCTGACAAAGGTCCAAGAAAGAGGATTACAAAAATAACTTAGAAAGAGATCGACCTAACGAAGTCGATCTCCTACAAAATAAGTTATAAAAGTAATCCCCGAAAGAAACCTGATAAAGGTCCAAGAAAGGGGATTACAGAAATCACTTAGAAGGGGACCAACGCAAAGGAATCGGTTACGGAGCACCAAAAATACGTACGAAAGCGAGAAAACCGAGAAACAAGTCGGACCCACACAGACACAACCTCAAAGGATCCAAGCTGTAAACAATACGTACAAAGCAATCCATAGAGGTCGAGCTGTAAGGTTCCAACATTCTCAGAAAACAGAAGAGATAACAAGTCAAAAACCTTGATATAATCTACAAAGTATAAAGCCTCGGAGGCCATCAAAACCTACCTTAAAAGGATAGCGAGCTACTCTTTGTTTTTCAAAATAAAAGTTGCCAAAACAAGCAACTAGAAAACGTCAACAAATAAACAAAAAAGTTTTAAGAGCCCACAAGCCGGGCCAACTACATAAATATCCAGAAAGAGATTAGCAAGCATCAGGAGCCTTCTTGGTAGCATCAGGACAAGGAGAAGGAGGACGAGTCTGAATAGGAACAGCGTCTATAGTTCCATCCTCCCGGTTCAGAACCTGGCAATCCGAATCAGGTGCAACCGGAGGAGCAGAATAGGTCGACACTTTGGCAGAGGACACAGGGGGAGGATCAGCATCATCAACACCCTCGTCATCAGGGACAATCTTGCCATCCCTGACAACGTTGTCCATGCTGAAAGGGGTGAGATCGGCCTCGGGAGCAATGAACCGAACTTGCTCCTTCAAGTTCTCGTAAGCAGCAGTCACGCTGCCAACGAGATGACCTTGGAGCTCAGAATAATCTTCCCAGACATTGTCCAACTCCCCCCTCAGGCGCATCACCTCTCGATAAGACGTAACGTAACTCTCCTTATTGATGAGCGGATAATTTATACACTTTTTGGCATTGTTTTTAGTGCATTTTTAATATGTTTTAGTTAGTTTTTATTAAATTTTTATTAGTTTTTAGTTAAAATTAACTTTTCTGGACTTTACTATGAGTTTGTGTGTTTTTCTGTGATTTCAGGTATTTTCTGGCTGAAATTGAGGGACCTAAGCAAAAATCTGATTCAGAGGCTGAAAAGGACTGCAGATGCTGTTGGATTCTGACCTCCCTGCACTCGAAGTGGATTTTCTGGAGCTACAAAAGCTCAATTGGCGCGCTCTCAATGGCGTTGGAAGCTAGACATCCTGGGCTTTCCAGCAATGTATAATAGTCCATACTTTGCTCGAGATTTGATGGCCTAAACTGGCGTTCCAAATCGGCTCAAAACTGCCCGGCATTAAACGCCGGAACTGGCACAAGAATGGGAGTTAAACGCCCAAACTGGCACAAAAGCTGGCGTTTAACTCCAAGAAAAGTCTCTACACATGAAAGATTCAATGCTCAGCCCAAGCACACACCAAGTGGGCCCGGAAGTGGATTTTTATGTCATTTACTCATTTCTGTAAACCCTAGGCTACTAGTTCTCTAGAAATAGGACCTTTTGCTATTGTATTTTTATCTTTGGACGTCTAGTTCTTAGATCAGATCTTTAGATCTTTGAATCTTTTGATCACGTTTAGGAGGCTGGCCTCACGGCCATGCCTGGACGTTGTTCTTATGTATTTTCAACGGTGGAGTTTCTACACACCATAGATTAAGGTGTGGAGCTCTGCTGTACCTCGAGTATTAATGCAATTACTATTGTTCTTCTATTCAATTCAGCGCATTCTTGTTCTAAGATATCACTTATTTCTCAACTTGATGAATGTGATGATCCGTGACACTCATCATCATTCTCACCTATGAACGTGTGCTTGACAGACACCTCCGTTCTACAAGCAAACAAGACTTGAATGTTTATCTCTTGGATCCCTTGATCGGAATCTTCGTGGTATAAGCTAGAATTGATGGCGGCATTCAAGAGAATCCGGAAGGTCTAAACCTTGTCTGTGGTATTCTGAGTAGGATTCAAGGATTGAATGACTGTGACGAGCTTCAAACTCTTGAAGGCTGGGCGTTAGTGACAAACGCAAAAGAATCAATGGATTCTATTCCAACCTGATGAGAACCGACAGATGATTAGTCATGCCATGACAGGGTGCGTTGAACATTTTCACTGAGAGGACGGGATTGTAGCCACTGACAATGGTGACGCCCAACATACAGCTTGCCATGGAAAGGAGTAAGAAGGATTGGATGAAGACAGTAGGAAAGCAGAGAGACAGAAGGGACAAAGCATCTCCATACGCTTATCTGAAATTCTCACCAATGAATTACATAAGTATCTCTATCTTTATTTTATGCTTTATTCATAATCATTGATAACCATTTGAATCTGCCTGACTGAGCAATCCGGTATATAGCAGCCGCCATATACGCCATCTTTACGTTATTTCGGGCCATAAATTCCAAATGATGGAGGATGGACACATCGTCCATGGAGAGGGTACCATATGGACCGATTTGCTGATCCACAAATTCAATGGCATTAAAATCGGGAGCATTGAGGTCGAAAGACTCAGCTATTTTTCGTTTTTTATTGGGAGGAGCAATAGAAGGAGCAGCAGAAGTAGGGTGAGGATCCACCAGACGAACTCGGGGAGTAGGGATCACCTTCTTCACCCCAGGGGAACTCGGCACAGACGGCTTCACGCTCACTTGAGAGGATCCTTCCCCAGCCGCCTTGGCCGAGATGTTTCTAGCAGCAGTCGCCATCTGCGCTCTTTTAAAAGATTTCATGGATTCATTATTCTTCATTGCCTCTGCAAATAAAACAGAAATTAAGCTACAAGTCGGAAAAGACAGTCACAAGCAATATAAACAGATAAAAAAGGAAATACAAAATACCCAGCTCAGTTTGAAGAAGAGAGGGATTGGTTACTAATTTCTTTTCGTCGAGATGGGGAGGTTGACCCCAGTGTTCTTCCAAGACAGTCACAAAGGCTCGCTCAGCCTCATCCAACATTTCCCACATATATCGGGACACCCTCACATCTTTTTGCCATTCTAAGGGAAAAGCAGGCTCGTCATTTTCATCCAGAAAGAAGGGCCGAGCTCCTTCAACAGCTCGGACCTTGAAAAAGTACTTTTTAAAATCGCGGAATGACTCGTCAAACATGGAAAAGACCTTCTTTCCCTGGGTAGAGCGAAAGGAGACCCAAGCTGCCTTCATTTTTACCACTCCGGGCTTAGTCAAGACAAACAGATAGAAAAAGAGAGATTGGAAAGCAGGGATACCAAAACCATTGCACAACAATTGAAAATCTTTATGAAACCCTAGGAATTAGGGTGAAGTTGAGAGGGGGCGACATTACAAGACCATAACAGGTCGGCCTCAAATTTAGTAAAAGGAAGGGTGATACCCAGCTGACCAAAAAAAAAGTCATAAACATAGAAGAAAGGGCGATCGTCAACAACCCGAGTAGAGAAGCAGACTTTCTCGTCAGAAGAGGGATGGACAAGTTTATAGTTCTTCTTATCACCAGGATTACTACAGACATTATGAAACTGCCTAAGTTGCGCGCAAAACTCAAAATCAACCAGAGAGACACACATAAGAACCATCGAGTCCACCCAATCGGCCATGCCCTCAGGGACCTGGGAAGGCATCTCTACAACGTTATTTCGGGAAGACATGAGGCCAACTAAATCCTACAAAAAGAAAAGAAGAGCGGATTACTTAAAAAACATATCAGATGAAGGGCAAAATAACTCGACGGACGGACAAACAGAAAAGGAAAACCCCAAGACTCAAGCCAAAAGTCCTCGGGCATCCCTTGGGGATAGTAACAAAGCAAGGTTTTTTAAGAAATCTCTACAGCTCACGTCCTGACACTCATCAAAAAGAAAATAAAGTCTCAAAGGATACAAAAGAAGTAAAAACACAAAATCGCCACCCTTCTACAGTTTATCAGCAAAAGCATTGTCAAAAACACCAAAAAATGCCAAGCAGAAAAACAGCAAAGACGCAAACTTTTTTGGAATCAAGCAAAAAAATCATCAGCGAAGGCACAAGCAAAAACGGCAACAACATAAAGAAAAAGATTCAAGCAACAAGAAAAAGATTCGCACCAAAAATGAAGAAATTCCAGAGCATGCAACAATCAGGCATGATAAAAGCAGAAAGATCCAAACCTCCTCTAAGCAAAATGCAAACTTTCCACATATAAGGAAACAGAAAGAAAGAAAAAACAAACCTGGAAAAAAGTAGAAGAAAACCTCGAAAGCCGAAAGAACAGAAGCCACAAAGCCACCCCTCGAAAGCGGAAAACTGCGGAGGAAAAAACCTGGAAATCACCCCTCTTCCACAGAAAGCAGCGACAGAACAGACGGAAGAAGCTACGAAAGAAACAGAAAATGAAAGAGTAAAGGGAGAAGTTACGAAGAAGAAGTGAAGAAGAAAAACCGTTTTTTGATTGAGAAATACAAAATAAAAGCCAAGAGAAAATGGGCAATTAATGCCAATTAAATGCAGATATTAAAACCTTCTCGCGTTCCCAAAAAGGCGCTGATATAAAAGCGCGCACTTTTAGAGGAAACCGTTCTACATTCAAAAGATTCTACATAAGGAAGAAATCGACGAAATGCTTGAGTTCGGCTTCATCATAGAAGGACTGAAGTCCAAAAAACACGACCTCGACAAAAAGACCGAGCTCAAGCACGAGCACTGTTCATACCCTGGGTCGAGTTACCCGACCCGGGATGATTGGCGATAAAAGCGACCGACCTCCTTAGGTCTGACTAGCCGACCTCTTTTCAAAAGAGCTCGGCCAAATCGACAGGAGAGCCCAGTAAAGGGCCCAAACAGAGGAACACGACCCAAATCCTAGGGCAACCCAAGCCTATAGAGATAAAGGCGGTTCCATTGAAGATACGCTGACCTCAACTCAAAGATAAAGATAAGATAAGATAACTAACTTATCTTATCCAAAAGTATGCCAACAGAAGCAGCCATCATGGGTCTCATTAGTGGTCTGCGAGAGGTACCCTTTAGCCACTCCATATCAAAAAAGCATCCAACATATCTGAACGAGGTACAAGAACGGGCAGAAAAGTATATTAACATGGAGGAGAACTCTCGACTAGGAGAAAATTCAAAATCTAAATTCTTCTACCCCCCTCGGGACAAGGATAAAGAGTCCAGGAAAAAAGAATACCAGCCTACTGAAAAACCTAGAAAATACCACAACTACACTCCACTCATAGTGTCTCTTGTGGATGTTTACCGAGAAATATGCAACACTGAGAAGATCCACCACCTCACCCAATAAAACACAAAAGATAAGGTAGAAGTCGGACAGAGTATTGTGAGTACCATCGAATCTACGGACATTCTACCAACGAGTGCTTCGACCTGAAGAATGTCATAGAGAAGTTGGCACGAGAAGGGCGACTAGATCGGTACTTAACCAATAAAGCGGATGAACTGAGAAAAAGAAGAAGGGATAAAGAGGTCAGACGAGTTGAACGCCCACCTCACACCCATGAAAGACATGTTCATATGATAAATGGAGGGTTCGCTGGAGGAGGAATCTCTAAATCATCTCACAAAAGACACCTTAAAGAGGTATATCATGTCGGAGAAGGGGACAGGTCACCCGACCTTCCCACTATTACCTTTACCCAAGAAGACGGAGCAGGCGTCATCCTGGGGCATGATGATCCCATGGTCATTACCGTCATACTCGCCAAAGCTAATCTCCATCGAACGTTGGTAGACCAAGGGAATTTCGCAGATATCTTGTTTAAATCCGCCTTCAACAAGCTCAGTCTACAAGAGAAAGAGCTCAGAGCGTACCCGAATAACTTGTTCGGACATGGAGACACCCCAATTCAACCACTAGGATACATCTCACTGCATAAAACTTTAAAAAAGGAACTCGGTCAAGAACACTAAGCATAGACTATCGTAGTCAACGTGAGCTCAGCATATAACGCCCTAATAGGTCGGATAACCTTGAATCAGCTCACCGCAGTAGTCTCCACTCCACATCTGTGCATGAAGTTCCCAACTCCAGAAGGGATCGCCACGATAAAAGGAGACCAAAAGCTTGTATGACGCTATAACAACGAAAGTCTGAACCTTAAAGGCAACCCCAGAGGAGAGGAAACCAACACTATTGAACTTGGGGGAGTTCGAGTTCGCAAAGAACTTCATCTGCAACCTGAAGGAGAGACCGAAGAAGTCCAGATCGGGGATGCTAAGGATAAAACAACAAATATAGGGGCAATCTTAAAGGGAGACTTAAAGGAGCAATTGATATAGTTCCTAATGGATAATGCCGATCTCTTTGCATGGAAGGACGCAGACATGCCCGATATAGATCCCAAATTAATGTGCCATAAGCTGGTGGTATATCCTGGATCTTGGCCCGTACAATAGAAGCACAGGAAGCTTGGCCTAGAAGGGTCCCAAGCTGTGGAAGAACAAGTGCAAGCCTTACTAGAGGCAGGGTTCATAAGGGAGGTCAAGTACCCATTATGGCTAGCCAACGTTGTCTTGGTGAAGAAGTCAAATGGCAAGTGGAGAATGTGTACCGACTACACCGACCTTAATAAGGCCTACCAAAAAGATCCCTACCCACTCCCGAACATAGACACTTTAGTGGACACCTCTTCCGGATACAAGTACCTCTCCTTCATGGATGCTTATTCGGGATACAACTAAATCCTAATGTACCCACCCGACCAAGAGAAGTCCTCGTTTTTAACCCCAAAGGCAAACTATTGCTATATAGTTGTGCCTTTCGGACTCAAGAATGCAGGGGCTACCTACCAAAGACTGATGAACAAAGTCTTCGCCGACCACATTGGGAAGCTAATGGAGGTCTATATAGACGACATGCTGGTAAAAACACAAAGCAAAGAATCGCTATTATCCAAGCTCGCCAAAGTGTTCGACGCCATAAGAAAGCATGGTATGCGACTGAACCCCGCAAAGTGCACCTTTGCAGTAGAAGCTGGCAAATTCCTAGGCTTCAAGCTCACCCAAAGAGGAATCGAAGCAAACCCAGATAAGTTTCAGGCCATACTTCGCATGAAAAGTTCACCCATTCTCACCCGACCATGGGAAAGTGAAGAACTCATATTATACCTCGCAGTGGAAAATCAGGCAATAGCCTCAGCACTAGTCAGAGAAGATGAAAGCGAGCAACAACCCATCTACTTCATCAATAAGGCTTTACAAGGGGCTGAATTAAACTATCAAAAGATAGAAAATTCGCCTACGCCCTCACACTCACTTTCTGATGACTCCGACCATACTTTCAAGCTCACACTATCAGAGTTCGGACCAACCAACCCATAAAAGGCATCCTACAGAAAAATGACCTAGCTAGAAGAATATTACAATAGGCAATCGAGTTATCAGAATTCGACCTCAAATATGAATCTCAGATAGCTATCAAATCACAGTATCTGGCCGACTTCATCACCTAATGCATTGATACCTCGGGAACTCCCACAAAGTGAAATATATACGTGGACGGCTCTTCAAATAAAACTGGGAGTGGCGCACGTGTAATTATCAAAAGTCACCAGGGAACCCAAATTTAGCTATCACTAAAGTTTAAATTCCTTGCCTCAAACAATCAGGCCAAATTTGAGGCACTACTGGCTGGTTTGAGGCTGGTTAGGGAGGTAGGAGTGATGACTTGCATCATCTACCCTTCTTTGTTGCATAAAGAGGACCATAAAAGAGCATAAATCTCATTTGACCATTGCAATTCATGCATTATTTGATGAATATTAAGGTACATTACTTTGAGATGAGTGGTGCTAAATTTTAGGTGAAAAAGACATCAAAAAGGAGAAGAAAACAAAAAAAAATGAGCTAGGCATGTGAAGCGGGCGTGCCACTTAGAGCAAGCGCCACAAAAATGAACTAGCGTGCCACGCCAGGAGCTGGGCGTGGAACGCTAGTACTAAATTCCAGAGGAAGATTCTCAAGCATTCACATGATCGTGGCACGCTAGTTCAAAGTTCCAGAGAGCAACAATGGAGGACACTAATGGGGGCGTGGCACACCAGGTTGGGCGTGGCACGCCTGAGCCATCACCTTCTATGGGCGTGCCACTTGGTATCGAAGGCGTGGCACGCCAGCGTTAAAAAGTCATTTGGGCGTGCCACTTGAGGAACCAGGCGTGGGATGCCAAGCTTGAGAAATCCACAAATGTATGGGCGTGCCACTTGAGCAGCATGGCATGGCATGCTGGTACAAAATCCCAGAGAAGGGGCTGAAGGCCAATGAAGTGTGGGCATGCCACTTGAGGTCGAAGACGTGGCATGCCAGGCTCTCAATCCCGCTTAGGCGTGCCACTTAAGCGACCAGGCGCGGCACGCCAATGCACAAAGAGGCCAAAGCAAGGGCTGGGCGTGCCACTTGGTATCGAAGGCGTGGCACGCCAGTTCAACAATCTCACTATGGCGTGCCACTTGAGTGCTGGGTGTGGCACGCCAGCTACTGGAACCAAGGCAAGATTATGGGCGTGGCACGCTGGCACAAGTTTCCAGAGAAGATGAAGGAGGCCAAACACATGGGCATGCCACTTGGTGCCGAGGGCGTGGCACGCCATCCACTATTATTCACTTGGACGTGCCACTTAAACCCCAGGAGTGGCACGCCAGTGTCATTTAGGAAGGAAAAGCCATTGGGGCGTGCCACTTGAGTTCGTGGCGTGGCACGCCAAACAGAAGAATCACTTGCTTACAAAGGGCGTGGCACGCTAGACCCTGGGCGTGCCACGCTAGTTCAACTTTCCAGAGAGCTTGATCAAGCGTGCAGCAAGGGCGTGGCACGCCAGACCCTGGGCATGCCACGTTAGTTCATGTCTCCAGAGGCAAGAAGAAGTGGAAAAAAAAGCTAGGGCGTGCCACTTAAGCTCGAAGGCATTGCACGCCAGGCTACATTGCGTATTAAAAGACCCTGGGCGTGCCACTTGAGCTCAAAGGCATGGCATGCCAGGGATGTTATTAAAGAGGAGCGTTGACGATTGGATTTTTGACGGTTTAGAATTTCACAAATGAATTCTCGTTGCAAGTATAGTTTCTAAACCAATCACTAATCCTTTCATACAAAAAGTTGTTTGTCACTAAAACAAACCCCTAAAATTTATAAACCGAAGTATTCAAACCTCGGGTCGTTCTCCCTAGGAATTACAATAAAGTGTCTTGTTATTGGTTGTGAGTTATTTTGGGGTTTTGGATAAGAAGCATGAAAAGTAAATGGCTATGAAAATAAACTAACAAAACAACTATAAAAGGCTCTTGGCAAGATATGAGAACTAGAAGTCCTATCCTAGTTATCCTTCTCAATTGTGATGAGAATTGTTCATTGCTACCACTTAGTTAACCCTTACTAAATAAAGGAAAGTCAAGTGGATGAATCAATTTGATTCCTCAAATCCTAATCAACTCCTAAAGGAAAGACTAGCTTTAGAGGCATTCAAATCAATTAGCAATCTCTCCAATTATCAATCAACAAAGGAATTAGATAACTCAAGAGTTACTAATTACTCTACCTAGGCCAAGAGGAACAAAATCTACACTAAACCTAAAAGAGACATTTCAACAAACACATAAAGTGCAATGGAAGTAAACATTATTAAATGCAAGAATTAAAGAGAGATCTAACTACAAAAGCAAGAGATCAACAATAGAAAAGCAAAGAAGAACAATTACTATGAATTACCTCTTATTGAATTGGAAGAATGTAGAAAGAACAATACTAGATCTACAACAAAATGTAAGAACAACATAAAGGAAATTACAACAAAAGAATAGAGGAAGATGAATCTAACAACAAGGAATTGAGATGTAGAAGTAGAAGAAAGGAAAGATTAAAACCTAGATCTAAGAACTAATCCTAATCCTAATCCTAATTCTAGAGAGAAGTGAGAGCTTCTCTCTCTAGAAAACTACTTCTAACTACTAAACTAAACTAATGGTAACTAACTTCTGTTTCCCCCTTCAATCCTTGGCTTAAATAGCATTAGAAATGAGTTGGATTGGGCCCACAAGGCTTGTAAATTCGCTGGCCCACGGATTGCATTAAGTGAACCATATGGCAGCAACGGCGCGTGCGCGTACTTTGCGCGTGCGCGCCACCATACTTGTAGCAACTATGGCAAATCTTATATCGTTGCGAAGCCCCGGATGTTAGCTTTCCAACCCAACTAGAACCGCATCATTTGGACCTCTGTAGCTCAAGTTATGGTCGATTAAGTGCAAAGAGGTCGGCTTGACAGCTTTCCGGTTCTTTCATTTCTTCATGAGTTCTCCAACTTTACATGCTTTTTCTCCATTCCCTTGATCCAATCTTTGCCTCCTAAATCTGAAATCACTTAACAAACATATCAAGGCATCTAATGGAATCAAGGTAAATTACATTTGGCTATTTTAAGACCTAAAAAGCATGTTTTCACTCTTAAGCACAATTAAAGGAGAATATACAAAACCATGCTAATTCATTGGGTAAATGTGGGAAAAAGGTGATAAAATCCCCTAAATTCAATACAAGATATACCGTCAAATTGGGGTTTGTCAACCTCCCCACACTTAAACCAAGCATGTCCTCATGCTTAAGCCAAGAGAAAGCAAAGGGCATCAACATTTATTCAATGTAAATAAACTATATGCAACCTAAACTATATGCAACTAAATGCGAAATGGTTTTACCTACTTGGTTAAAAATAAATCAATCCTCCAAGTCATACACGCACAAGTAGGGCCAAGATCCTATAACGATTCATGAGTCCTACCAATTTGAAGTATAAACATGAAATTCACATAGACTTGCAAGAAGAACGCTCGTGAAAGCCGGGAATCAAGGAGTTGAGCATCGAACCCTCACCGGGAGTGTTTGCACTCTAGTCGCTCGGTGTTTGGGGTTGATTCTCTCAATTCTCTCCTAATCATGCTTTCCAAGATTTGTTTTTCATCTAACAATCAGCAATTATTCAATGCATGCATACATGTATCATGAGGTCTTTTCTTTAGGTTGTAATGGGGTTAGGGTCAAGGTAGGATCACATATGGCTAGTGGACTTAGGATTTGAATCTTTGATTAACTTAAACTTTCCCACCTAACCTATATAATGACCTATACAATTAAGTACTAATCTAACTACCCATTCCTCACTTTTTTCACATACTCATGCATTTTCTTTTTCATTTCACAATCCATATGCATTGATTCTTTATTGTTTGAGCTTCACTTTGGGGCATTTTGTCCCCTTTATTGCTTTTCTTTTTTTCTTTCTTTTTCTATATACATTTTCTTTTCTTTTCTTTTCTTTTTCACTTTTATTTATTTTTTCCTTTTCATTTTTTTCTTTTTCTTCAAACTATACACACGAACATCAATGCATAAGGTCTATACATTTAATCAATACATGAGTATGTACCCAATTTTCCAATATAAAAATACAAAACACAAACACCTTTTTATCCCAACCAATGTCCCAAAGTCCTCCACTCTTGGATGACACTCACACTCACTAACCTAAGCCAATCAAAAATCCAAATAAAGGACATTCATTGTTTTTCGCTTTAAGGCTTGTAATGTGCTAAAATAAGAATAAGTGGGTTAATCGTAGGCTCAAAATTGGCTAACAAAGGAATATAAAAGGTAAGGCCATTTGGATAAGTGAGCTAATGAAACGATGGCCTCAATCATATAAATGCATGAATACACAAAATAATGGACATATAGACTCAAACAAAGCAAAGATCACAATCATAGGAAGAGAATAGTACACACAAGAAGGAAGAATAAGTGGTTATAAGATGTAACCACATCATTAGGCTCAAATCTCACTTGCTTGTGTTCTTAGCTCAGAAACCATGTTCCAAAATACATTCTTTCAAGCAAGTTCAACAGAAATTTTTCAAATTGGTAGGTTGCCCTAAAACAGTTTCTTGGAAAGAAAATCATCATCCTAACCAAGTAGTCCTAATAAGAAAGAAGTGGTAAAAATATGTACAAATTCTAACTAACATGCAACCTATCATGCCATGCAATAACTAACTAACATTGGTGTTGAAAAAGAAAATTGTTACCCATGGAGATCGGTCGACGACCTCCCCACACTTGAAGATTGCACCGTCCTCGGTGCATGCAAAGAAGATCAATGTGGACGGGTTGCTACAATTGATGAGCTCCTCAAATGGTTGTGCGGATGACTTGTTTGTTGCCCCATTTAGAAACTTTCCTTTTCTTCCGTATTGGTGGCCAACCCAAAAGGAAAGAAAGAAAGAAAATTAAGCCTATAACAAGGATATTGAGGCAATTAGAACATAGGCGGGGGCTAATGCCAAATAAGAGTATGATTCCCTACTACATGGTAGCTACAACATGTGAGTGAGAAAACAATATAAGCTAATGGCATATCAATGATACTTGATACAAGAGTAAAGTGAAAGCATGAAGAGTATATGGAGCATCAAGTTCAAATGAGAAGAAGTGGGTCATGAAAGACAATATGAGGTCATATCAATGCACAAAGACACAAGAGTCGTACAAGATGAGGCATTGATTTAAAAGTTTCATCACCCAACAATATCAAACAAGTCAAGAAGCACCAAAATAATGCAAGGAATCCTCAACAATTGAGTAGGAAGATGCAACACCATTATTAAAATGACTTAGAAAAAAAACGAAAACATACTACAAAAACTAAATGAAAATGGGAAGAGTAGAAGTATGCGAATGTGATAAGCAAAAGAAAATGGAAGGGGAGAAAAAAAAACTTTTTTTTTTTTTTTGAAACAAATTCCTGGTGCTCCCCTTAGTGTTCACAACTTTTATTCACTCATCTATCATACAATTCACAAAAATGCAATTTTGATATTATTCATCTACTACTAAACACAACATGATGTATATGACTAAGCTAACAATGAGATTGTACAAACAAATTTGTATGAAACATCTACCTACAATGGTAACTCAAATCACTTATTAAGTAAATGTAAAAGATTGGAAAGAGTTTACCATGGTGGGGTGTCTCCCACCTAGCACTTTTAGTTTAAGTCCTTAAGTTGGACATTTGAGAAGCTCTTTGTCATGGTGGCTTATGCTTGTACTCATCCTTGAATCTCCAAGGATCCATGCTCTTCAATTGGCTGACAGAATTTCCAACCATTTTTATTGAGCTTGGGCAGATTTCTACCCAAAATACGAGTCCCCATATTTGATCTTCATATATCGAACCGGGATCCCATATCTTATTTTCGCATCCGTCCGTTAGTTGAGTTCCATGATTTTGTCGGATGGGTGGTTGATAGAAATGTAGTGGACACATGGAATTCTCTTGACTCCAACAATGCTTCCTCCTAGATCCATATAAGGTGATCTTTTTCCCAACATCATCCCTATACCTTGAGGTCTTGACCTTAATGAACTTAACACCTCTTTTCCAACCACTACACAACTCATTCTTACTTTTAAGTCCACAAAGAGTTCTAAGTTGACCATCATTTTCAATCAAACCATATTCAAGTGAGAAATTAAAGCTTAGGGATAGAGATTTTACCCACTTAAATGTTGTGTTTGATGGTAGCTTGGGAAGGAAGGCTTCCCCACACTTAGACGATGCAAGATCTACCTCTTTGTGCTCATCTTTGGTTGTTTCCACCTCTTCACAAGCTTCTTTGAATTCAACCTTTTCCCTTTTGTTACATGGCTTGGTGTTGACATATTGTTTAACGGAAGGTGATTCAACTTTGGATAGGAATTCATCGATGAATGAATTCATCTCTTGATCAACCTCTTCGTATTCTTCAATTTCAATATATACCATACCATTTTTGTTTTTCGTGGGGGGTTGTACACACTCTCCTATAGCTCCAGCTTCATGTCCAATGGGGGAGGATTCGATTGTAGATAGGAATTCATCCAAGATTGAATCCATCTCTTGATAAGCTTCTTCCAAGTCTTCAATGATGGTATGCTTTGGAGGTTGCGCACCCTCCTCAACATCAATATCAAGCTTCTTGGAAGAGTTCTCCATGACGCTACATTCCCATGGACTTTCAACATCTCCTAGGTCTTCAACCACTTCTTCCTTTTCTTCAATGATCATAGGCTCCTCCAATTGTTCCAACACAAAATAGTATCCTCCATCCCCCACCAAATCTTCCAATTTCTCCTTCATGCTTTGTTCTTCTTTTGACTTCTCGCATGGGATCATGGGAGTACCTTGAGCGTTCAAACATCGGTAGGCTAAGGTGGACACTACCTGGGTCAAGTTGGTCACAAACTCAAGTGTATCCCGCTTCATGGCTTCTTGTCCTTGAAGTAACAAAGTGAGAGAATCGTTTATTGATGCTTGTGGTGGGTAAGAAAGGTCATCATTTTGGAGAGAGGGTTCATAATAGGAAGGTGGTTCTTCTTGGTAAGGTTGTGGAGATTGTGTGTATTGAGGTGGTTCTTGGTAGTGATCTTGATATGCTTGTGGTGGTTCTAAAGGTTCGTGCTCATAATGGTCATAAAAATATGGTATGGATGATCGGTCATATGATGGATATGGATCATAGGAAGGTGCTTGGTATGGAGAGGCTTGTGAGAATGGTTGTGGCTCATGTTGAGGATATGGTTCATAGGCATATGGTGGTGGTTCTTGAAAATCACAAGGTGGTTCACCATAGCCATTGGGTTGGTATGCATCATAGGATGGCTCTTCTTCATAGTATATTGGTGGAGGTTGTTGCCATGAAGATTGATCATATGCATATGGCTCCTCCCACCTTTGATGGTTCCATCCTTGATATGCATCCTCATTGAGGCTCCCATTACCTACAACACAATTAGAACCAAGCTCATAGCCAAAGTGAGAATTCATGGTGGAAAGGGAAAATAAAATTCTACACTAGCGAATAAAGCAAAAAGCAAGATATTTACACTATTCACATATGTACAATAACCAATAACATAACACCATTGCAATCCCCGGCAACGGCGCCATTTTGACGATTGGATTTTTGACGGTTTAGAATTTCACAAATGAATTCTCGTTGCAAGTATAGTTTCTAAACCAATCACTAATCCTTTCATACAAAAAGTTGTTTGTCACTAAAACAAACCCCTAAAATTTATAAACCGAAGTATTCAAACCTCGGGTCGTTCTCCCTAGGAATTACAATAAAGTGTCTTGTTATTGGTTGTGAGTTATTTTGGGGTTTTGGATAAGAAGCATGAAAAGTAAATGGCTATGAAAATAAACTAACAAAACAACTATAAAAGGCTCTTGGCAAGATATGAGAACTAGAAGTCCTATCCTAGTTATCCTTCTCAATTGTGATGAGAATTGTTCATTGCTACCACTTAGTTAACCCTTACTAAATAAAGGAAAGTCAAGTGGATGAATCAATTTGATTCCTCAAATCCTAATCAACTCCTAAAGGAAAGACTAGCTTTAGAGGCATTCAAATCAATTAGCAATCTCTCCAATTATTAATCAACAAAGGAATTAGATAACTCAAGAGTTACTAATTACTCTACCTAGGCCAAGAGGAACAAAATCTACACTAAAACTAAAAGAGACATTTCAACAAACACATAAAGTGCAATGGAAGTAAACATTATTAAATGCAAGAATTAAAGAGAGATCTAACTACAAAAGCAAGAGATCAACAATAGAAAAGCAAAGAAGAACAATTACTATGAATTACCTCTTATTGAATTGGACGAATGTAGAAAGAACAATACTAGATCTACAACAAAATGTAAGAACAACATAAAGGAAATTACAACAAAAGAATAGAGGAAGATGAATCTAACAACAAGGAATTGAGATGTAGAAGTAGAAGAAAGGAAAGATTAAAACCTAGATCTAAGAACTAATCCTAATCCTAATCCTAATTCTAGAGAGAAGTGAGAGCTTCTCTCTCTAGAAAACTACTTCTAACTACTAAACTAAACTAATGGTAACTAACTTCTGTTTCCCCCTTCAATCCTTGGCTTAAATAGCATTAGAAATGAGTTGGATTGGGCCCACAAGGCTTGTAAATTCGCTGGCCCACGGATTGCATTAAGTGAACCATATGGCAGCAACGGCGCGTGCGCGTACTTTGCGCGTGCGCGCCACCATACTTGTAGCAACTATGGCAAATCTTATATCGTTGCGAAGCCCCGGATGTTAGCTTTCCAACCCAACTGGAACCGCATCATTTGGACCTCTGTAGCTCAAGTTATGGTCGATTAAGTGCGAAGAGGTCGGCTTGACAGCTTTCCGGTTCTTTCATTTCTTCATGAGTTCTCCAACTTTACATGCTTTTTCTCCATTCCCTTGATCCAATCTTTGCCTCCTAAATCTGAAATCACTTAACAAACATATCAAGGCATCTAATGGAATCAAGGTAAATTACATTTGGC
Source organism: Arachis hypogaea (assembly GCF_003086295.3). Taxonomy (NCBI): domain Eukaryota; kingdom Viridiplantae; phylum Streptophyta; class Magnoliopsida; order Fabales; family Fabaceae; genus Arachis; species Arachis hypogaea. Next base: position 39,907,067 of record NC_092045.1, on the reverse strand, counting down.
TATTTTAAGACCTAAAAAGCATGTTTTCACTCTTAAGCACAATTAAAGGAGAATATACAAAACCATGCTAATTCATTGGGTAAATGTGGGAAAAAGGTGATAAAATCCCCTAAATTCAATACAAGATATACCGTCAAATTGGGGTTTGTCAAGCGTGCCATTTGATGGACCGGGCGTGGCACACTGATGAGCGGATAATTTATACGCTTTTTGGCATTGTTTTTAGTATGTTTTTAGTATATTTTAATTAGTTTTTATTATATTTTTATTAGTTTTTAGTTAAAATTCACTTTTCTGGACTTTACTATGAGTTTGTGTGTTTTTCTGTGATTTCAGGTATTTTCTGGCTGAAATTGAGGGTCCTGAGCAAAAATCTGATTCAGAGGCTGAAAAGGACTGCAGATGCTGTTGGATTCTGGCCTCCCTGCACTCGATGTGGATTTTCTAGAGCTATAGAAGCCCAATTGGCGCGATCTCAACGGCGTTGGAAAGTAGACATCCTGGGCTTTCCAGCAATGTATAATAGTCCATACTTTGCTCGAGATTTGATGGCCCAAACCGGTGTTGCAAATCAGCTTCAGAATTCCCAGCGTTTAACCCTGGAACTGGCATAAGAATTGGAGTTAAACGCCCAAACTGGCATAAAAGCTGGCGTTTAACTCCAGAAAAAGTCTCTACACATGAAAGCTTCAATGCTCAGCCCAAGCACACACTAAGTGGACCCATAAGTGGATTTTTACGTCATTTACTCATTTCTGTATACCCTAGGTTACTAGTTCACTATTAATAGGATCTTTTGACATTGTATCTGGACCTTATGACACTTTACACGTTTCTCATTGTATCTTCTACAACATGAGTCTCTAAACCCCATGGTTGGGGGTGAGGAGCTCTGCTGTGTCTTGATGGATTAATGCAATTACTACTTTTTTTCATTCAATCATGCTTGCCTCCATTCTAAGATATCACTTGTTCTTAAACCTGATGAATGTGATGATCCGTGACACTCATTATCATTCTCAACTATGAACGTGTGTCTGACAACCACCTCCGTTCTACCTTAGATTGAGTAGATATCTCTTGGATTCCTTAATCAGAATCTTCGTGGTATAAGCTAGAATTGATGGCGGCATTCAAGAGAATCCGGAAGGTCTAAACCTTGTCTGTGGTATTCTGAGTAGGATTCAATGATTGAATGACTGTGCCGAGCTTCAAACTCCTGAAGGCTGGGCGTTAGTGACAGACGCAAAAAAATCACTGGATTCTATTCCAACCTGAATGAGAACCGACAGATGATTAGCCGTGCTGTGACAGAGCGCGTTGAACATTTTCACTGAGAGGATGGGAGGTAGCCATTGACAACGGTGAAACCCTACATACAGCTTGCCATGGAAGGAATCTTGCGTGCTTGAAGAAGAAGACAGTAGGAAAGCAGAGATTCAGAAGATAGAGCATCTCCAAAACCTCAACCTGTTCTCCATTACTACAAAACAAGTACTTATTTCATGTTCTTTTGCTTTTTACAATCAATCCTGATAATTATTGATATCCTGACTAAGAGTTACAAGATAACCATAGCTTGCTTCAAGCCGACAATCTCCATGGGATCGACCCTTACTCACGTAAGGTATTACTTGGACGACCCAGTGCACTTGCTGGTTAGTTGTGCGGAATTGCAAAGGTGTGATTGCAATTTCGTGCACCAAGTTTTTGGCACCGTTGCCGGGGATTGTTCGAGTTTGGACAACTGACGGCCTATCTTGTTGCTTAGATTAGGACTGTTTTATTTTTGTTGGTTTAGAGTCTTTTAGTTAAGTATAGTTTCATATTTTGAGTTTGGTGTCAATTGCATGCTTTTATTTTTCTCTTAATTTTCGAATTTGCATGTCCTTAGTCCCTTTTTGATCCTTAAAAATTCTAAGCTTGGTGTCCTCTTTGTGTTTGATTTTCTAAAAATTTTAAATTTGGTGTCATTTTGTTGTTTTTCTCTTTCCTCTTTTCAAAAAAAAAAAATATATCAGATCTCTTTCAAAATAATTTTCAATCATATATTTTCTATTGCTAATTCCAAAATCTTTTTAACTAATTAATTGATTTAGTTTTCAATTTGCTTTGATCTTATTTTCTTTTAGTTTTCGAAAATTTATTTTGTTTTCCTTTTGTTTTATTTTATTTTTTTTGGTCAATTCAAATATATATATATATATATATATATATATATATATATATATATATATATATATTAGTCTACTTGCAATCCATATCATTTCCCTTTCTCCATCATGGACCTAAGTGGAATTGAGCAGTCCAGAAGGACTTTGGGGTCATATGCTAACCCCATTACGGCTGCATATGGGAGTAGCATCTGTATACCTCCCATCAAAGCAAGCAGCTTTGAGCTAAACCCTCAACTCATTATCATGGTGCAGCAAAATTGCCAGTATTCCAGTCTTCCACAGGAAGAACATACTGAGTTTCTGGCACAATTTTTACAACTTGCTGACACAGTACGTGATAAAGAGGTGGATCAGGATGTCTACAGATTATTACTGTTTCCATTTGCTGTAAAAGATCAAGCTAAGAGGTGGTTAAATAACCAACCTACAGCAAGTATAAAGACATGGAAACAGTTATCAGACAAATTCCTGAATCAATTTTACCCTCCAAAAAGGATGACACAGCTAAGGCTGGACATCCAAGGCTTTAAACAAGAGGATAATGAATCCCTTTACAATGCCTGGGAGAGGTATAGAGGTATGCTAAGAAAATGCCCCTCTGAAATGTTTTCAGAGTGGGTACAGTTAGACATCTTCTACTATGGGCTTACAGAAAAAGCTCAAATGTCTTTAGATCACTCAGTTGGTGGATCTATACATATGAGGAAGACGATTGAAGAGGCTCAAGAGCTTATAGATACTGTTGCTAGAAATCAATATTTGTACTCTAGCAATGAGTTCTCTACAAAAAAAGAAGTTATGGCAGTAGCCACTGATCCTAATCCTCAAGAACAGATGATTGAGCTTAATCAGCAATTACAACTGATGACAAAACAGTTAGCAGAATTTAAAGAGATGCTCCAAGAAACTAAAATTGCTAACAAGAACATAGAACTGCAGTTGAATCAGGCAAAATAGCAGATATCTAAACAGATAACAGAAGAATGTTAAGCAGCTCAACTAAGGAGTGGGAAGACATTGAATAACACTGCTCAAAGTAGCAAAAAGCCAAATACGGAACAATTGATAGAGGATAACCAAACCACTGTCCAAAATTCCTCTGAGGACAGTAAGAGCCCAGAGAGGAGTACTTTTGGCGTTCAAACGCCAGAAAAGGGGGGAAAGCTGGCGTTAAACGCCCATTCCCTGCCCAGTTCTGGCGTTCAAACGCCAGAAAAGGGAGAGAAGTTGGCATTAAACGCCCAATCTTCACCCAATCCTGGCGTTCAGACGTCAAGGGAGGATCAGACACCTGAGAGTGCTGACAGTAATCCCTGTAAAAAGGCTTCTTCAACCACTTCTATAAGGAATAAACCTGCAGCAACTAAGGTTGAAGAATATAAAGCCAAGATGCCTTATCCTCAGAAACTCTGCCATGCAGAACAGGATAAGCAATTTGCCCGCTTTGCAGACTATCTAAGGACTATTGAAATAAAGATTCCGTTTGCAGAGGCACTTGAGCAAATACCTTCTTATGCTAAGTTCATGAAAGAGATCTTAAGCCATAAGAAGGATTGGAGAGAGACTGAAAAAGTATTTCTCACTGAAGAATGCAGTGCAGTCATTCTAAAAAGCTTACCAGAAAAGCTTCAAGATCCAGGAAGCTTTATGATACCATGCACATTAGAAGGTGCTTGCACCAAGACAGCCCTATGTGATCTTGGAGCAAGCATCAATCTAATACCTGCATCCACTATCAGAAAGCTTGGGTTGACTGAAGAAGTCAAACCAACCCGGATATGCCTGCAACTTGCTGATGGCTCCATTAAATATCCATCAGGCATAATAGAGGACATGATTGTCAAGGTTGCGCCATTCGCCTTTCCAACTGACTTTGTGGTGCTGGAAATGGAGGAGCACAAGAGTGCAACTCTCATTCTAGGAAGACATTTCCTAGCAACTGGACGAACTCTCATTGATGTACAAAAATGGGAAGTAACCCTGAGAGTCAATGAGGATGAGTTCAAGTTGAATGCTGTAAAAGCTATGCAGCATCCAGACACACCAAATGACTGCATGGACGCTGACATTATTGACTCTTTGGTGGAAGAGATCAATATGACTGAAAGTCTATAATCAGAGCTTGAGGACATCTTCAAGGATGCTCAGCCTGATCAAGAAGAACCAGAGGAAACAAAGGAATTTTCGAAAATTCCTCAGAAGGAGGATAAGCCTCCCAAACCTGAACTCAAACCACTACCACCATCCCTGAAGTATGCATTTCTAGGAGAGGGGGACACTTTTCCAGTGATTATAAGCTCTGCTTTAAATCCACAGGAAGAGGAAGCACTGATTCAAGTGCTAAGGACACACAAGACAACTCTTGGGTGGTCCATAAGTGATCTTAAGGGCATTAGCCCAGCTAGATGCATGCACAAGATCCTGTTGGAGGATAATGCCAAACCAGTGGTCCAACCACAAAGGAGGCTAAATCCAACCATGAAGGAGGTGATGCAGAAAGAGGTCACTAAATTACTAGAGGCTGGGATTATTTATCCTATTTCTGATAGCCCCTGGGTGAGCCCTGTCCAAGTTGTCCCCAAAAAGGGAGGCATGACAGTGGTTCATAATGAAAAAATGAACTGGTTCCTACAAGAACAGTCACAGGGTGGCGTATGTGTATTGACTACAGAAGGCTCAATACAGCCACCAGAAAGGATCATTTTCCTTTACCATTCATAGACCAAATGCTAGAAAGACTAGCTGGTCATAATTATTACTGCTTTTTGGATGGCTATTCAGGTTACAACCAAATTGCAGTAGATCCTCAGGACCAAGAGAAAACAGCATTTACTTGCCCTTCTGGCGTGTTTGCCTACAGGAGGATGCCTTTTGGTCTGTGTAATGCTCCTGCAACCTTTCAGAGATGCATGTTATCCATCTTCTCTGATATGGTGGAGAAATTCCTGGAAGTCTTCATGGATGACTTCTCAGTATATGGAGACTCATTCAGCTCCTGTCTTGACCACCTAGCACTTGTCCTGAAAAGGTTCCAAGAGACTAACCTGGTTTTAAACTGGGAAAAATGTCACTTTATGGTGACTGAGGGAATTGTCCTTGGGCACAAAATTTCAAGCAGGGGAATAAAGGTGGATAAGGCAAAGGTAGAGGTAATTGAAAAATTACCACCACCTGCCAATGTTAAGGCAATCAGAAGCTTTCTGGGGCATGCAGGATTCTACAGAAGGTTTATAAAGGATTTTTCGAAAATTGCAAAACCTTTGAGCAACCTGCTAGCTGCTGACACACCATTTGTGTTTGACACACAGTGTCTGCGGGCATTTGAGACCCTGAAAGCCAAGCTGGTCACAGCACCAGTCATTTCTGCACCAGACTGGACATTGCCATTTGAACTAATGTGTGATGCCAGTGACCATGCCATTGGTGCAGTGTTGGGACAGAGGCATAACAAGCTTCTGCACGTCATTTATTATGCCAGCCGTGTTCTAAATGATGCATAGAAGAATTACACAACCACAGAAAAAGAGTTACTTGCAGTGGTCTATGCAATTGACAAGTTTAGATCCTATCTAGTGGGATCCAAAGTGATTGTGTACACTGACCATGCTGCTCTTAAATACTTACTCACAAAGCAGGATTCAAAACCCAGGCTTATAAGATGGGTGTTACTTCTACAAGAGTTTGATATAGAAATAAGAGACAGAAAAGGGACAGAGAACTAGGTAGCTGATCATCTATCCCGAATAGAACCAGTAGCTGGGGCGTCCCTCCCTTCTACTGAGATTTCTGAGACCTTCCCAGATGAGCAACTCTTTGCCATCCAGGAAGCTCCATGGTTTGCAGATATTGCAAATTATAAAGCTGTGAGGTTCATACCACAGGAGTACAGCAGAGTGCAAAGAAAGAAATTAATTTCAGATGCCAAGTACTACCTATGGGATGAGCCATATCTCTTTAAGAGATGTGCAGACGGAATGATCCGCAGATGTGTACCCAGAGAAGAAGCACAGAGGATTCTGTGGCATTGCCATGGATCACAGTATGGGGGACATTTTGGAAGTGAGCGAACAGCCACTAAGGTCCTCCAATGTGGCTTCTACTGGCCTACTCTCTATAGAGATGCCCGAGAGTTTGTGCGTAACTGTGACAGCTGCCAAAGAGCTGGTAACTTACCTCATAGATACGCCATGCCTCAACAAGGGATCTTAGAGATTGAGTTGTTTGATGTATGGGGAATTGACTTTATGGGTCCATTCCCACCATCATACTCAAACACTTACATTCTGGTGGCAGTGGACTATGTATCTAAATGGGTAGAAGCAATTGCTACACCTACTAATGATACTAAAACCGTGCTGAAATTCCTCTAGAAACACATCTTCAGCAGATTTGGTGTTCCCAGAGTCATAATCAGTGATGGGGGTACTCATTTCTGCAATAAACAGATGTACTCTACTATGGTCCGATATGGAATTAGCCACAAAGTGGCGACCCCGTATCATCCACAGACAAATGGGCAAGCTGAAGTCTCTAACAGAGAGTTAAAAAGAATCCTTGAACGGACTGTAATTGCCCGTAGAAAGGACTGGGCAAAGAGCTTGGATGATGCTCTGTGGGCATACAGAACAGCATTCAAGACTCTAATAGGAACCTCTCCATACCAACTTGTGTATGGCAAAGCCTGTCATTTGCCCGTGGAACTGGAACATAAAGCCTACTGGGCAACCAGATTCCTAAACCTGGATGCTAAGTTAGCTGGTGAAAAAAGATTGCTCCAGCTAAATGAGCTAGATGAATTTAGACTCAGTGCCTTTTAAAATGCTAAGATTTATAAGGAAAAGACAAAGAAGTGGCATGACAAGAAGTTGTCATCCAGAGTCTTTGAGCCAGGACAAAAAGTTCTGCTCTTCAACTCTAGGCTCAGATTGTTCCCAGGAAAACTTAAATCCCGCTGGAGGGGTCCGTATGTGATTACAGGAGTATCACCATATGGATATGTTAAGCTTCCGGATACTGATTCTGACAAGAAGTTCATTGTTAATGGACAGAGGATCAAGCATTATCTTAAAAGCAACTTTGAGCAGGAATGCTCAAAACTGAGGCTGGAATAATCCTCAGTGAAGGTCCAGCTAAAGACAATAAAGAAGCGCTTGCTGGGAGGCAACCCAGTCATTAGCAGGTTATATGTTTTGTTTCTACAAGGGCAAGTATCAAACATGAAGGAATTCACAGAGTTAGAGAAGGATTCAGTGCAAAAAGCAGAGAAAAAGAGCTTACTGGCGAAAAAATGCCAGTAAGGGGTACTTTGGGCGTTAAACGCCAGAATGGGCACCATTCTGGGCGTTTAACGTCAGTAAAGGTGCCATTTTGGGCGTTAAACGCTAGAATGGGCACCATTCTGGGCGTTTAACGCCAGGTGTGCAGCATCCTGGGCGTTTAGCAAAACGCCCAGTGACAAAGGGAATTCTGGCGTTTAACGCCAGCCAGGGCACCTGGCTGGGCGTTAAACGCCCACAATGGCCAACAAATGGGCGTTAAACGCCAGAATGGATACCATTCTGGGCGTTTAACGCCAGAAAGGTGGGGGACTGAGATTTTGCTTTCCGATTAAATTTTTTTCAAACTTTCCTTTTTTGATCCATACTTTTCTACATAAACACATTTCAAACTTTCATCATTCACCTTCAAATTTTCAAAAATTAAAATCAATCTTCAAATCTCTCTCAAATCCATCCCAAATCTTCTTCAACAACTCAAATTTTTCTCAAATTCTCTCCATATCTTCTCAAATCTCCTTCAAAATTTTCGAAATCTCTCCCCCCTCCCTTATAAATACACGTTCCGCCACCCTATTCCCCCACACCATTCGAATTTTCTCTCCTCTTCTCTCTCCTCTTTCCTTTCTTTTGCTTGAGGACAAGCAAACCTCTAAGTTTGGTGTGCTTTTCCGTGATCACTAAGCCAAGATTCATCAAGATCATGGCTCATAAGGGAAAACAAACCAATTTAAGAGGAAAGAAAGAGAATAATCCAAAGAATCTTTGGAATCAAGAGAAGTTCTTAACCAAAGAACATAAAGACCATTATCACAAAATAATGGGTCTGAGGTCAGTGATCTCGGAAGTCAAATTCGATCTGAAAGAAGATGAATATCTGGGGATCCAAGAGCAAATTCAAAACAGAGGATGGGAAGTTCTAACCAATCCTGAGATAAAGGTTGGAAGAAATATGGTTCAGGAATTCTACTCAAATCTGTGGCTGACAGCTAAGCAGAGAATGACTGGAACTGCTTTCCATACTTACAGAACCATGGTCAGAGGGAAAGTTATCTACTTCCATCTGGACAAAATAAGAGAGATCTTCAAATTACCTCAACTGCAAGATGATCCTGAATCCTTTAATAGGAGAATGGTGAGAGCAGATAAAGGGTTGGATCAAGTGCTAGAGGACATATGCCTCCCTGGAACTAAGTGGATAACCAATTCAAAAGGTGTCCCAAACCAACTCAAGAGGGGAGACCTCAAACCAATTGCAAGAGGTTGGCTAGACTTTATTGGGCGTTCCATATTGCCCACTAGCAACCGTTCTGAGGTCACTATCAAGAGAGCAGTGATGATTCATTGCATTATGCTTGGAAAAGAAGTGGAGGTTCATCATGTGATTGCTTGTGAGATCTACACAATTGCAAATAAGAATTCCACTGAAGCCAAACTGGCTTACCCAAGCTTGATCTCCTTGCTCTGTAAAGAGGCTGGGGTAAAGATGGGAGTAGATGAATTCATACCCATTGAACATCCAATCACCAAGAAGTCAATGGAAGGACAAATGCAAGACAACTCTATCAAAAAGAGGGTGCAGGAGTTCCCCCCTGAATTTCCTGAAATTGACTACTGGGCCAGCCTAGAAGCATCTATCACCAAGTTGCAAGAAACTATGGAGCAACTTAAGGAAGAACAGCAGAATCAGAACTGCATGCTCTGCAAATTGCTGAAGGAACAAGAGAAGCATGGGCGTGAACTTCAAGAACTGAAATGCCAAAAGCTCTCCTCTCAAGTTGAGGGAGCATCCACTTCTCAAAATCAAGGTTGTTGAGTCCTAACTCTGTGATAACCTCTATCATTAGGAGCCTATTTAAATTTTTGTTTTCTATTCTTAGAGCTTGTTTGGGTGAGCTTTTAAGAAAAGATCTTTTTTCGAGTTATCCTTTTTTAAAAGATCTTATAGAGAAGTAAAAGTAATTTTATGTTTGGATATCTCATGTAAAAAGGTCTTTTTATCTATCAATTATGTTTGGGTATAACAATATAAAAGTACTTTTTTGTTTATTTATTACATGAAAAACATCTTTTTTTTTAAGGAAAAAAGATCTTTTAAAAAAAGATGTAAATTACAGCTTCTCAAAAAAGATCTTTTTTTTATTTTACTAGTGCTTTTACTTTTACTACTAGAAATTTGTCAAACAGGTTAAAAAATTAAAAAAGATCTTTTTTCATTGAAAAAAGATCTTTTTTTAACAAAATAATAGCGCCCAAACATGCACTTACTAGTCTCATCTTATATCTACTTTTTGAGTATTATTCTTAATTCATGATTAATAAAAGTTAAAGTTCATGTCTTAAAGCTATGAATGTCCTATGAATCCATCACCTCTCTTAAATGAAAAGTGCTTTAATCACAAAAGAACAAGAAGTACAGGATTTCGAATTTATCTTTGAAACTAGTTGAATTAGTTTGATGTGGTGACAATACTTTTTGTTTTCTGAATGAATGCCTGAACAGTGCATATGTCTTTTGAATTTGTTGTTTTAAGAGTGTTAAAATTGTTGGCTCTTGAAAGAATGAGGAAAAAGAGAACTGTTATTGAGGATCTGAAAAATCATCAAATTGATTCTTGAAGCAAGAAAAAACAGTGATTCAAAAAAAACAAAAAAGAACAAAAAAAAGATAGAAGAAAAAAAAGAAAGAAATAAAGTTGTGATCCAAGGCAAAAAGAGTGTGCTTAAGAACCCTGGACACCTCTAATTGGGGACTCTAGCAAAGCTGAGTCACAATCTGAAAAGGTTCACCCAAGTATGTGTCTGTGGCATGTATGTATCCGATGGTAATACTGGAAGACAAAGTGCTTTGGGCCACAGCCAAGACTCATAAAATAGCTATTCTCAAGAATCATTATACTTAACTAGGAGAATCAATAACACTATATGAGTTCTTAGTTCCTATAGATGCCAATCATTCTGAACCTCAAAGGATAAAGTGAGATGCCAAAACTGTGCGGAAGCAAAAAGCTACTAGTCCCGCTCATCTAATTGGAGCTAAGTTTCCTTGATATTTTGCAGTCTATAGTATATTCTCTTCTTTTTATCCTATTTTGATTTTCAGTTGCTTGTCCTCAAGCAACTGAAAATCAAACAAGATAAAAAGAAGAGAATATACAATGAATTCCAAAAACATCTATGAAGATCAGTATTAATTAGATGAGCGGGGCTTTTAGCTTTTTGCCTCTGAACAGTTTTGGCATCTCACTCTATCCTTTGAAATTCAGAATGATTGGCTTCTTTAGGAACTCAGAATCCAGATAGTGTCACTGATTCTCCTAGTTAAGTATGATGATTCTTGAACACAGCTACTTATTAAGTCTTGGCCGTGGCCCAAAGCACTCTGTCTTCCAGTATTACCACCGGATACATACATGCCACAGACACATAATTGGGTAAACCCTTTCAGATTGTGACTCAGCTTTGCTAGAGTCCCCAATTAGAGGTGTCCAGGGTTCTTAAGCACACTCTTTTTGCCTTGGATCACAACTTTATTTCTTTCTTTTTCTTTCTTTTTCTTTTTCTTTTTCTTTCTTTTTTTTCGAATTTTTTTTCTTTTTCTTCTTTTTTTTTTGTATTCACTGCTTTTTCTTGCTTCAAGAATCATTTTTATGATTTTTCAGATCCTCAGTAACATGTCTCCTTTTTTATCATTCTTTCAAGAGCCAACATTCATGAACCACAAATTCAAGATACATATGCACTGTTTAAGCATACATTCAGAAAACAAAAGTATTGCCACCACATCAAAATAATTAATCTGTTATAAAATTCAAAATTCATGCAATTCTTTTCTTTTTCAATTAAGAACTTTTTTCATTTAAGAGAGGTGATGGATTCATAGGACATTCATAACTTTAAGGCATAGACACTAAGACACTAATGATCACAAGACACAAACATAGATAAACATAAGCATGATTTTTCGAAAAACAGGAAAATAAAGAACAAGGAAATTAAAGAACGGGTCCACCTTAGTGATGGCGGCTTGTTCTTCCTCTTGAAGATCCTATGGAGTGCTTAAGCTCCTCAATGTCTCTTCCTTGTCTTTGTTGCTCCTCTCTCATGATTCTTTGATCTTCTCTAATTTCATGGAGGAGAACAGAGTGTTCTTAGTGCTCCACCTTTAGTTGTCCCTTGTTGGAACTCAATTCTCCTAGGGAGGTGTTTAGTTGCTCCCAATAGTTTTGTGGAGGAAAGTGCATCCCTTGAGGCATCTCAGGGATTTGATGATGAGAGGGGTCTCTTGTTTGCTTCATCCTCTTCTTAGTGATGGGCTTGTCCTCATCAATGGGATGTCTCCCTCTATGTCAACTCCAACTGAATAACAGAGGTGACAAATGAGATGAGAAAGGGCTAACCTTGCCAAGGTAGAGGACTTGTCCGCCACCTTATAAAGTTCTTGGGATATCACCTCATGAACTTCTTTTTCTTCTCCAATCATGATGCTATGAATCATGATAGCCCGGTCTATAGTAACTTCGGACCGGTTGCTAGTGGGAATGATTGAGCGTTGGATAAACTCCAACCATCCTCTAGCCACGGGTTTGAGGTCATGCCTTCTCAGTTGAACCGGCTTCCCTCTTGAGTCTCTCTTCCATTGGGCGCCCTCTTCACATATGACTGTGAGGACTTGGTCCAACCTTTGATCAAAGTTGACCCTTCTAGTGTAAGGATGTTCATCTCCTTGCATCATGGGCAAGTTGAATGCCACCCTTACATTTTCTGGACTAAAATCCAAGTATTTCCCCCGAACCATAGTAAGCCAATTCTTTGGATCTGGGTTCACACTTTGGTCATGGTTCTTGGTGATCCATGCATTGGCAAAGAACTCTTGAACCATTAAGATTCCGACTTGTTGAATGGGGTTGGTAAGAACTTCCCAACCTCTTCTTCGGATCTCATGTCGGATCTCCGGATATTCACTCTTTTTGAGTGAAAAAGGGACCTCGGGGATCACCTTCTTCAAGGCCACAACTTCATAGAAGTGGTCTTGATGCACCCTTGAGATGAATCTTTCCATCTCCCATGACTCGGAGGTGGAAGCTTTTGCCTTCCTTTTCCTCTTTCTAGAGGTTTCTCTGGCCTTGGATGCCATAAATGGTTATGGAAAAACAAAAAGCAATGCTTTTACCACACCAAACTTAAAAGGTTTGCTCGTCCTCGAGCAAAAGAAGAAAGAAGAGAGGAGAAGAAGAAGAAATTAAGAAGAAGGGAATGGCTTTGTGTTCGGCCAAAAAGGGGGAGAAGTGGTGGTTTGGTTGTGTGAAAATGAAGGAGTGAAGATGGGTTTATATAGGAGAGTGGGGGCTCATGGTTCGGTCATGTATGGGTGGGTTTGGGAGGGAAAGTGGTTTGAATTTGAAGGGTGAGGTAGGTGGGGTTTTATGAAGGATGGATGTGAGTGGTGAAGAGAAAGATGGGATTTGATAGGTGAAGGGTTTTTGGGGAAGAAGTGTCGAGGTGATTGGTGAATGGGTGAAGAAGAGAGAGAGTGGTAGGGTAGGTGGGGATCCTGTGGGTCCACAAATCCTGAGGTGTCAAGGAAAAGTCATCCCTGCACCAAGTGGCAAGCAATAATGCGTTTTGAGCCAATTCTGGCGTTAAACGTCGGGCTGGTGCCCATTTCTGGCGTTTAACACCGAATGCTTGCCCTTTTCTGGCGTTTAACACCAGTCTGGTGCCCCTTTCTGGCGTTAAACGCCCAGAATGGTGCCAGACTGGGCGTTAAACGCCCAACAGCTAGCCTCACTGGCGTTTAAACGCCAGCACGCTCTCCTCCAGGGTGTGTTGTTTTTCTTTCTGTTTTTCATTCTGTTTTTGCTTTTTCAATTGATTTTGTGACTTCTCATGATCATCAACCTACAAAAGAACATAAAATAACAAAGGAAAATAGATAAAATATAACATTGGGTTGCCTCCCAACAAGCGCTTCTTTAATGTCAGTAGCTTGACAGATGGCTCTCATGGAGCCTCAGAAATACTCAGAGCAATGTTGGAACCTCCCAACACCAAACTTAGAGTTTGAGTGTGGGGGTTCAACACCAAACTTAGAAGTTGGTTGTGGCCTCCCAACACCAAACTTAGAGTTTGACTGTGGGGGCTCTGTGTGGCTTTGTTTTGAGAGAAGCTCTTCATGCTTCCTCTCCATGATGACAGAGGGATATCCTTGAGCCTTAAACACAAAGGATTCTTCATTCACTTGAATGATCAATTCTCCTCTATCAACATTAATCACAGCCCTTGCTGTGGCTAGGAAGAGTCTGCCAAGGATGATGGATTCATCCATGCACTTCCCAGTCTCTAGGACTATGAAATCAGCAGGGATGTAATGGTCTTCAACTTTTACCAGAACATCCTCTACAAGTCCATAGGCTTGTTTTCTTGAATTGTCTGCCATCTCTAGTGAGATTTTTGCAGCTTGCACCTCAAAGATCCCTAACTTCTCCATTACAGAGAGAGGCATGAGGTTTACACTTGACCCTAAGTCACACAAGGCCTTCTTGAAGGTCATGGTGCCTATAGTACAAGGTATTAAGAACTTCCCAGGATCTTGTCTCTTTTGAGGCAGTTTCTGCCTAGACAAGTCATCCAGTTCCTTGGTGAGCAAAGGGGGTTCATCTTCCCAAGTCTCATTCCCAAATAACTTGTCTTTTAGCTTCATGATTGCTCCAAGGTATTTAGCAACTTGCTCTTCAGTGACATACTCATCCTCTTCAGAGGAAGAATACTCATCAGAGCTCATGAATGGCAGAAGTAAGTCCAATGGAACCTCTATGGTCTCATTTTGAGCCTCAGATTCCCATGGTTCCTCATTGGGGAACTCATTGGAGGCCAGTGGACGTCCATCGAGGCCTTCCTCAGTGGCGTTTACTGCCTCTTCCTCCTCTCCAAATTCGGCCATGTTGATGGCTTTGCACTCTCCTTTTGGATTTTCTTCTGTATTGCTTGGAAGAGTACTAGAAGGGAGTTCAGTAATTTTCTTGCTCAGCTGACCCACTTGTGCCTCCAAATTTCTAATGGAGGACCTTGTTTCAGTCATGAAACTTTGAGTGGTTTTGATTAGATCAGAGACCATGGTTGCTAAGTCAGAGGTATTCTGCTTAGAACTCTCTGTCTGTTGCTGAGAAGATGATGGAAAAGGCTTGCTATTGCTAAACCTGTTTCTTCCACCATTATTGTTGTTGAAACCTTGTTGAGGTCTCTGTTGATCCTTCCATGAGAGATTTGGATGATTTCTCCATGAAGGATTATAGGTGTTTCCATAGGGTTCTCCCATGTAATTCACCTCTTCTATTGAAGGGTTCTCAGAATCATAAGCTTTTTCTTCAGATGAAGCTTCCTTAGTACTGCTTGGTGCATTTTGCATTCCAGACAGACTTTGAGAAATCATATTGACTTGTTGAGTCAATATTTTATTCTGAGCCAGTATGGCATTCAGAGTGTCAATCTCAAGAACTCCTTTCTTCTGATTGGTCCCATTGTTCACAAGATTCCTTTCAGAAGTGTACATGAATTGGTTATTTGCAACCATTTCAATCAGCTCTTGAGCTTCTGTAGGCGTCTTCTTCAGATGAAGAGATCCTCCAGCAGAGCTATCCAAAGACATCTTGGACAGTTCAGACAGACCATCATAGAAAATACCTATGATGCTCCATTCAGAAAGCATGTCAGAGGGACACTTTCTGATTAATTGTTTGTATCTTTCCCAAGCTTCATAGAGGGATTCTCCTTCCTTCTGTCTGAAGGTTTGGACTTCCACTCTAAGCTTACTCAATTTTTGAGGTGGAAAGAACTTTGCCAAGAAGGCATTGACTAGCTTTTCCCAAGAGTTCAGGCTTTCTTTAGGTTGTGAGTCCAACCATATTCTAGCTCTGTCTCTTACAGCAAAAGGGAATAGCATAAGTCTGTAGACCTCAGGGTCAACCCCATTAGTCTTGACAGTGTCACAAATTTGCAAGAACTCAGCTAAAACCTGATGAGGATCTTCCAATGGAAGTCCATGGAACTTGCAATTCTATTGCATTAGAGAAACTAATTGAGGCTTAAGCTCAAAGTTGTTTGCTCCAATGGCAGGGATAGAGATGCTTCTCCCATAGAAGTCGGGGGAGTAGGTGCAGTAAAGTCACCCAGCACCTTCCTTGCATTATTGGCATTGTTGTTGTTTTCGGCTGCCATGGGTTATTCTTCTTTGAAGATTTCTGTTAGGTCCTCTACAGAGAGTTGTGCCTTGGCTTCTCTTAGCTTTCGCTTCAAGGTCCTTTCAGGTTCAGGATCAGCCTCAACAAGAATGCTTTTGTCCTTGCTCCTGCTCATAAGAAAGAGAAGAGAACAAGAAAATGTGGAATCCTCTATGTCACAGTATAGAGATTCCTTGAGGTGTCAGAGGAAAAGAAAAATAGAAGGCAGAAGTAGAAAATTCGAACTTATCAAAGAAGATGGAGTTCGGATTTTGCATTAAGGAATAGTGTTAGTCCATAATTAGAAGGATGTGAGAAGAGGGGAAGTAATTTTCGAAAATCAAGTAAAAGATTTTGAAAACATTTTGAAAAACACTAATTGATTTTCGAAAATAAAAGTGGGAAAGAAATCAAGTGATTTTTGAAAAAGAATTTGAAATTAGAAATCAAAAAGATTTGATTGAAAGTTATTTTGAAAAAGATGTGGTTAAGAAGATATGATTGGTTTTAAAAAGATGTGATTGAGAAGATATGATTTGAAAAACATTTTAAAAAAATTTGATTTTGAAAATTAATGACTTGGCTATCAAGAAAAGATATGATTCAAACATTAAACCTTTCTCAACAGAAAAGGCAACATACTTGAAATGTTGAATCAAATCATTAATTGATAGCAAGTATCTTTGAAAATAGAAAGAAATTGAATTTGAAAAAGATTTGATTGAAAAGATATGATTTGAAAAAGATTTGATTTTGAAAAGATTTTGAAAACTTGAAAAAAATTTGCATTGAAAACAAAATCTTCCCTCTTGTGCCATCCTGGCGTTAAACGCCCAGAATGGTGCACATTCTGGCGTTTAACGCCCAAAACTCTACCCTTTTGGGCGTTAAACGCCCAACCAGGCACCCTGGCTGGCGTTTAAACGCCAGTCTGTCCTTCTTCACTGGGCGTTTTGAACGCCCAGCTTTTTCTGTATAATTCCTCTGCTGTATGTTCTGAATCTTCAATTCTCTGTATTATTGACTTGAAAAGACACAAATTAAAAATATTTTTGGATTTTTAATAGTGAGGAATAATCAAAATGCAACTAAAATCAAATAATAATGCATGCAAGACACCAAACTTAGCAATCTGTATACTACTGACACTAATGAGAATGCATATGAGACACATAAACACTCAAGTCAAGAGGAATTAAAGATCAGAGTAATGAAATCATCAAGAACATCTTGAAGATCACTAAGACACATGAATGAATGCAAGAAAAACAGAAACATGCAATTGACACCAAACTTAAAATGAGACTCTAGACTCAAACAAGAAATTTTTGGATTTTATGATTTTCTAAATTTTTTTTTTTTGCTTTTTCGAAAATTAAGTGGAAAAAGAAAATGAAGGTATCAAAATTCTTAATGAGAATTCCAGGAATCATGCAATGTTTAGTCTAAGACTCCGGTCCAGGAATTAGACATGGCTTCACAGCCAGCCAAGCTTTCAAAGAAAGCTTCGGTCCAAAACACTAGACATGGCCAAAGGCCAGCCAAGCCTTAGCAGATCACTGCTCCAATAGCACGATTGATAGAAATCAACAAGCTCTTGTGATGATAAGTTGAAACCTCGGTCCAATGAAATTAGACATGGCTTCACAGCCAGCCAGATTTCAACAGATCATCATGAAACTCTAGAATTCATTCTTAAGAACTCTGAAGAAAAAAAATACCTAATCTAAGCAACAAGATGAACCGTCAGTTGTCCATACTCGAACAATCCCCGGCAACGGCGCCAAAAACTTGGTGCACGAAATTGTGATCAATACTTTTCACAACACAAATAATCCCCGGTGATGAATCCAAAAACTTGGTGTTCAATACCATGGCATAAACACAACTTCGCACAACTAACCAGCAAGTGTACTGGGTCGTCCAAGTAATAAACCTTACGCGAGTAAGGGTCGATCCCACAGAGATTGTTGGTATGAAGCAAGCTATGGTCACCTTGTAAATCTTAGTCAGGCAGACTCAAATGGATATGAATGATGATATACGAATAAAACATAAAGATAAAGATAGAGATACTTATGTAATTCATTGGTAGGAATTTCAGATAAAAGTATGAAGATGCTTGTCCCTTCCGTCTCTCTGCTTTCCTACTGTCTTCATCCAATCCTTCCTACTCCTTTCCATGGCAAGCTTATGCAAGGGTTTCACCGTTGTCAGTGGCTACCTCCCATCCTCTCAGTGGAAATGTTCAACGCACCCTATCACGGCATGGCTATCCATCTGTCGGTTCTCAATCAGGCCGGAATAGAATCCAGTGATTCTTTTGCGTCTGTCACTAACGCCCCGCCTTCAGGAGTTTGAAGCTCGTCATAGTCATTCAATCATTGAATCCTACTCAGAATACCACAGACAAGGTTAGACCTTCCGGATTCTCTTGAATGCTGCCATCAGTTCTAGCCTATACCACGAAGACTCTGATCTCACGGAATGGCTGGCTCGGTTGTCAGGCGAGCACTCGGTTGTCAGGCGATCAACCATGCATCGTGTATCAGGAATCCAAGAGATATTCACCCAATCTAAGGTAGAACGGAGGTGGTTGTCAGGCACACGTTCATAGGTGAGAATGATGATGAGTGTCACGGATCATCACATTCATCAAGTTGAAGAACAAGTGATATCTTGGAACAAGAACAAGCGGAATTGAATAGAAGAACAATAGTAATTGCATTAATACTCGAGGTACAGCAGAGCTCCACACCTTAATCTATGGTGTGTAGAAACTCCACCGTTGAAAATACATAAGAACAAGGTCTAGGCATGGCCGAATGGCCAGCCTCCCAAAGAGGGTTCAATCATAAAAACATGATCAAAAGCTCTAAATACAATAGTAAAAGGTCCTACATATAGAGAGCTAGTAGCCTAGGGTGTACAAAGATGAGTAAATGACATAAAAATCCATTTCCGGGCCCACTTGGTGTGTGCTTGGGCTGAGCATTGAAGCATTTTCGTGTAGAGACTCTTCTTGGAGTTAAACGCCAGCTTTTATGCCAGTTTGGGCGTTTAACTCCCATTCTTGTGCCAGTTCCGGCGTTTAACGCTGGGAATTCTGAGGGTGACTTTGAATGCCGGTTTGGGCCATCAAATCTTAGGCAAAGTATAGACTATCATATATTGCTGGAAAGCCCAGGATGTCTACTTTCCAACGCCGTTAAAACCGCGCCAATTGGGCTTCTGTAGCTCCAGAAAATCCGCTTCGAGTGCAGGGAGGTCAGAATCCAACAGCATCTGCAGTCCTTTTTAGTCTCTGAATCAGATTTTTGCTCAGGTCCCTCAATTTCAGCCAGAAAATACCTGAAATCACAGAAAAACACACAAACTCATAGTAAAGTCCAGAAAAGTGAATTTTAACTAAAAACTAATAAAAATATACTAAAAACTAACTAGATCATACTAAAAACATACTAAAAACAATGCCAAATAGCGTACAAATTATCCGCTCATCAATAACCATAGCTTGCTTCAAGCCGACAATCTCCGTGGGATCGACCCTTACTCACGTAAGGTATTACTTGGACGACCCAGTGCACTTGCTGGTTAGTTGTGCGGAATTGCAAAAGTGTGATTGCAATTTCGTGCACCACACACCAAGCCAGAATTGGAGGAGCACGTGGCATGCCGCTGAAGCGTCAGCCACACGCCAGCTGGGAAGTCACGCTTATTGAGTTTCTTTTTCCTCCAAAAAATTAATTTTCCTTTTTCACTTTTGTAATTCTTTTATTTTGAGAGCTAGGAGTAGTATAAATACCACCAAGAAGTACTGAAAAGGGGGTTAATCAGTTAGAGAGCTAAGTTTTAGATCCACTTTTACACTTCATCATCTTCTTTACTTTTGAGTACTTTTCTTTGAGTTATGAGTTGCTAAATTCCCTCTCATTAAGAGAGGGAGCTCTGTTGTACTTGATGGATTGATGATAGTGAAATTCTTCTTCTCTTTATCTTCTCTTTGATTTGCTACAAGGAATTTTGTTTTCCATGCTTAGTGTTCAATTATCTTGGGAAAGAGATTGAATGCAAAAATGGATTTCATGGGAACCTTAGAAAAGGAAACATGAAACCATGCTTGAAATCCCTTCTCACACTTGAGTAGGACCTGGGTTTTGGTTTTTGGATATGGTGACATATAATCCTCCCTCTACTTGAACCTATGATGATGTGTGGTATAATCAGGGACTAAGCATATCTCTCTTCATGAATAATTAGACCAAGGAATTGGCTATTGATCAAGATCTGAGAGATTGAGTTACCAAGGGATTGGCACTCAATCAATCATGATTGCCAAGAGGTCAATGAGTTGCATGATTGAAGAGGATATAAGATGGAATTGATCCAATGTCTCTTGATCTCAATGAATTTCCCCATTCTTATCTACCACATTCTTTATAGCTTGCTTTTACATTCTACAATTCCCCATTCCCATTTACAATTAAGTTATTTATGATTCTGCACTTTACAATTCTGCCATTTATAATTCCGCAATTACAATCTATCTGTGCTACTTGACTAATTCATCAATTAATTAAAACTGCTCAAATTTACCAATCTCTGTGGATACGATCCCACTCCACTGTGGGTTATTACTTGATGATAATTTTGGTGCGCTTGCCAAAAGAGTGGATTCATAATAAAAAATTTTATGAGGGGTGAATCCAAAATCTCATCAAGGAGATCAAAAGCTTACCATCTTCAGCTATTCACAAGTAGTTACCTCACAAATAGAAGGGAGCTACCAAGCTAAGGATCCCACCATGAAGAAATATCTGGACAAGACCAAAGAACAGCTCAGACAGTTCGGGTGATATGAGGTCCAACATATACCTCAGGAAAAGAATGCCCGAGCTGATGCACTTTCAAAACCAGCCAGCACCAAAGCAGGCGGGCAATAATAGAAGTCTCATCCAAGAAACATTGCAAAATACATCAATCTCGAAGGAAGAAAAAGTCCTAACCATATCAGGTCAGGATCAAGGATGGATGACCCCTATAATCAACTACCTCAAGTTTAAGATACTTCCCACAGATAAGAAAGAAGTGAAAAGGCTAGTACGAGAAGCACAGTACTACACCATAGTGGGCAACATCCTATACAGGAGAGGGGTTTCAACACCACTCCTAAAATGCGTGCCGGACTCCAATACGAGGGAAGTCATGGAAAAAGTACGCAGTGGCATGTGCGGCAACTACCTGGGAGCACGAGCGCTTTCAAAAAAGGTACTCCGAACTGGGTTCTACTGGCCGACCTTACAAAAGGAAGCAACAGAGTTCATCAAGAAATGCCCACCATGCCAGAAGCATGCCAACTTCCACATAGCTCCACCTGAAGAACTTATCTGTGTTACATCACACTGGCCATTCGCAAAGTGGGGACTTGATCTTCTCGGGCCCTTTCCCTAGGGTTCAGGGCAAGTTAAATTCCTCATTGTAGGAATAGACTACTTCACAAAGTGGATTGAAGCAGAGCCACTGGCTACTGCTACCGCCCAAAGAAGTCGAAAATTCCTATATAGAAACATTTTCACAAGGTTTGTGGTTCCTTAAAAATAAAGCACCAATTCACATCTGTAGAACACCCACAAGCCAACGGACAGAAAGAAGCTGCCAATAAAGTTATATTGGCTGGGTTAAAATGAAGGCTACAGGACACAAAGGGAGCTTGGGCTGAAGTGCTCCCACAAGTCCTATGGGCATATCGGAAAACCCCACACGCAACCACAGGAGAATCACCCTTCCGACTTGCTTATGGAATGGAGGCAATAATTCCAGTGGAAATAGAAGAATGACCTCCCAGAGTAATCCTCTACAATGAAAAGACAAACTCCCAAAATTTAAAGGGAGGAGCTCGACCTACTTCCGGAAGTCCGAGAAAGAGCTTGGATTAGAAAAGAAGCACTAAAGCATCGAATGGCCTTAAGATATAATCAGAAGGTAGTCCAACGAAGCTTCGCCACCAACGATCTCATCTTAATTCGAAACGACATCGGAGCAGGTCGGTCAGGGGAAGGGAAGCTAGCGGCTAATTGGAAAGGACCCTATCGAGTTGTAGAAGTACTGGAAAAAAGGTTACTACAAAGTGTCCGACCTCGATGGGCGAGAGGTGCCAAGGTCATGGTATGCCTGTAACCTAAGAAGGTACTACAGTTAGAAAGTAAGATCTTAGGTCAAGGTGTACTCTTTTTCCTGCAAATGTTTTTTAATGAGGCGCCAAGCCAAGATCTACCAAATTACCCGACCTAGAAGGGTAAGCACTTGTATGTTCATATTTTCATTTATGTTTTTATTCCATTTACTATTCAAATAAAAGTTCCCTACCAAGACGCATTAATCTAAGCTCACAAAACGCAAAAATTCATCGTCTGAGTACAAAGAGGTCAGCAAGGTGAAAACTAAATTCATCGTCCGATTACAAAGAGGTCGGCAAGGTGAAAATTAAATTCATCGTCCGATTACAAAGAGGTTAGCATGGTGAAAGTGTATAAGTAGATTAATGCAAGAAGTTATAAAAAGTAACCATACAAAGCGACTTGACGATGTCTGGTGCACGAAATTGTGATCTCTTATAATGGCATTCAACTTGGTGTGCACATTTACTAACTCAGCACTTTCTTCACAACCTCACACAACTAACCAGCAAGTGCACTGGGTCGTCCAAGTAATAAACCTTACGTGAGTAAGGGTCAATCCCACGGAGATTATTGGTATGAAGCAAGCTATAGTCATCTTATAAATCTCAGTCAGGCGGATAATAAATGGTTATGGAGTTTTCGAATAATAATAATAAATAAACAGAAAATAAAGATAGAAATACTTATGTAAATCATCGATGGGAATTTCAGATAGGCGTATGAAGATGCTGTGCTCCTTCTGAATTTCTGCTTTCCTACTGCCTTCATCCAATCTTTCTTACTCCTTTCAATGGCAAGCTGTATGTAGGGCATCACCGTTGTCAATGGCTACTGGTGGACGAAATTGTGATCACTTGTTCTTTTGTTTATAAAGGATGTATACTCTGAGGGCATTGTTTATTTCCTTCACAATCTCGTTCAACTAACCAGCAAGTGTACTGGGTCGTCCAAGTAATAACCTTACGTGAGTAAGGGTCGAATCCACAGAGATTGTTGGTATGAAGCAAGCTATGGTCACCTTGTAAATCTCAGTCAGGCAGAAAAAAGAGGAATTGTAATTATAATAAATAAAAAGGAATAATAAAAGGGATAGAAGACTTATGCAGATTCATTGGTAGGAATTTCAGATAAGCGGATGGAGATGCTGTAGAGCCCAAGGACGCCTGCTCTCCTACTGCTTCTACTCAATCCTTCTTACTCCTTTCCATGGCAAGCTTTGTATAGGGGTTCACCATCAACTGTGGCTACTTTCATTCCTCACGGGGAAATAACCTGTGCGGCTGTCACTCGCACAGCTAACCAGTCTGGAGGCATCACCCATGGCTGATGGCTACATCCCATCCTCGCAGTGAAAACTATGCAACGCACTCTGTCACAGTACGGCTAATCACCGGTTGGTTCCCGCTCCTACTGGAATAGAATCCCTCTTTTGCGTCTGTCACTAACGCCCAGCAGGTTAAAGTTTGAAGCACGTCACGGTCATTCATGATCGGAATCCTACTCGGAACACCACAGACAAGGTTGGACTTTCCGGACTCCCAGGATCCTACTCGGAACACCACAGACAAGGTTGGACTTTCCGGATCCAGATGAATGCCGCCAACTATCTAACTTATACCACGAAGATTCTGTTGGGGAATCTAAGAGATACGCATTCAAGCTCTGTTGCATGTAGAACGTAAGTGGTTGTCAATCACTCGCGTTCATAAGTGAGAATAATAATGAGGGTAATCTGACTCATCACATTCATCATGTTCTTGGGTACGAATGAATATCTTGGAATAAGAATAAAAGAGAATTGAATAAAAGAAGATAGAATTTCATTAATACTTGAGGTACAGCAGAGCTCCACACCCTTAATCTATGGTGTGCAGAAACTCCACCGTTGAAAATACATAAGCAAAAGGTTCAGGCATGGCCGAATGGCCAGCCCTCTCCATGATCAAGTGACCGAATAATGAAAGACTTAAAGTGGTCAAAAGATGTCTAATACAATAGATAAATGTCCTATATATACTAGACTAGCTACTAGGGTTTACATGAGTAAGTAATTGATGCATAAATCCACTTCCGGGGCCCACTTGGTGTGTGCTTGGGCTGAGCTTGATGAATTCACGTGCTAAGGCATATCTTGGCGTTGAACTCTGAGTTATGACGTGTTTTGGGCGTTCAACTCCGGATCATGACGTTTTTCTGGCGTTTTACTCCAGACAGCAGCGTGTACTTGGCGTTCAACGCCAAGTTACGTCGTCATTTTTCGAATAAAGTACGGACTATTATATATTGCTGGAAAGCTCTGGATGTCTACTTTCCAACGCCGTTGAGAGCGCGCCAATTGGAGTCCTGTAGCTCCAGAAAATCCATTTCGAGTGCAGGGAGGTCAGATTCCAACAGCATCAGCAGTCCTTTTGTCAGCCTTCTTCAAAGTTTTGCTCAAATCCCTCAATTTCAGTCAGAATTTACCTGAAATCACAGAAAAACACACAAACTCATAGTAAAGTCCAGAAATGTGAATTTAACATAAAAACTAATGAAAACATCCCTAAAAGTAGCTCAAACTTACTAAAAACTATATGAAAACAATGCCAAAAAGCGTATAAATTATCCGCTCATCACAACACCAAACTTAAATTGTTGCTTGTCCCCAAGCAACTGAAAATCAAATAGGATAAAAAGAAGAGAATATACTATAAAGTCCAAAATATCAATGAATATTAATTTAATTAGATGAGCGGGACTTGTAGCTTTTTGCTTCTGAACAGTTTTGGCATCTCACTTTTTCCTTTGAAGTTTAGAGTGATTGGCTTCTCTAGGAACTTAGAATTTCAGATAGTGTTATTGACTTTCCTAGTTAAGCATGTTGATTCTTGAACACAGCTACTTTATGAGTCTTGGCTGTGGCCCTAAGCACTTTGTCTTCCAGTATTACCACCGGATACACAAATGCCACAGACACATAACTGGGTGAACCTTTTCAGATTGTGACTCAGCTTTGCTAAAGTCCCCAGTTAGTGGTGTCCAGAGCTCTTAAGCACACTCTTTTGGATCACGACTTTAACCACTTAGTCTCAAGCTTTTCACTTGGACCTTCATGACACAAGCACATGGTTAGGGACAGCTTGATTTAGCCGCTTAGGCCTGGAT
Source organism: Arachis hypogaea (assembly GCF_003086295.3). Classification (NCBI taxonomy): domain Eukaryota; kingdom Viridiplantae; phylum Streptophyta; class Magnoliopsida; order Fabales; family Fabaceae; genus Arachis; species Arachis hypogaea. Next base: position 39,882,072 of record NC_092045.1, on the reverse strand, counting down.
TTTAATTCCTTGGGCCCTCCTATCCATTGATGCTCAAAGCCTTGGATCCTTGCTACCCTTGCCTTTTGGTTTTAAGGGCTATTGGCTTTTTCTGCTTGCTTTTTCTTTCTATTTTTTTTTTCACTGCTTTTTCTTGCTTCAAGAATCAATTCATGAATTTTTCAGTTCATCAATAACATTTCTCTTTGTTCATCATTCTTTCAAGAGCCAACAATTTTAACACTCATAAACAACAAGATCAAAAATATGCACTGTTCAAGCATTCATTCAGAAAACAAAAATTATTGCCACCACATCAATATAATTAAATCAAATTCACTAATAATTTCGAAAATTATGTACTTCTTGTTCTTTTGAATTAAAACATTTTTCTTTTAAGAGAGGTGAAGGACTAATGGATTTTATTCATAGCTTTAAGGCATGGTTTACACACTAATGATCATGAAGTAAAGACACAAAAACATAGACAAACATAATACTTAAAAACAGAAAACAGAAAGAAAATAAAGAACAAGGAATGAATCCACCTCTAGTGGCGTCTTCTTCTTGAAGGACCAATGATGTTCTTCAACTCTTCTATGTCCCTTCCTTGCCTTTGTTGCTCCTCTCTCATAGCTCTTTGATCTTCTCTTATTTCTTGGAGAGTGAGGGCGTGTTCATGGTGTTCCACCCTTAGTTGTTCCACGTTTTGGCTCAAGTCTTCTAAGGAGGTACTGAGTTGCTCCCAATAGTTGTTGGGAGGAAAGTGCATTCCATGAGGCATTTGTTGATGAACTTCCTCATGTTCTCCTTGGGGACCGTGAGGGACTTCCCTTGTTTGCTCCATCCTTTTCTTGGTGATGGGCTTGTCTTCTTCAATGGAGACATCTCCATCTATGATAACTCCGGCTGAATAACATAGATGGCATATGAGGTGGGGGAAGGCTAGCCGTGCCATGTATGAAGGCTTGTCAGCTATTTTGTAGAGTTCATTGGCTATGACTTCATGAACCTCTACTTCCTCTCCAATCATGATGCTATGAATCATGATGGCCCGATCCACAGTAACTTCAGATCGGTTGCTTGTAGGGATGATGGATCTTTGAATGAACTCCAACCATCCTCTAGCTACAGGCTTGAGGTCCAGTCTTCTTAGTTGGACTGGTTTGCCTTTGGAGTCTACTCTCCATTGGGCGCCTTCCACACAAATGTCCATTAGGACTTGGTCCAACCTTTGATTGAAGTTGACCCTCCTTGTGTAGGGGCGTTCATCACCTTGCATCATGGGTAGATGAAACGCCAACCTCACATTTTCCGTACTGAAATCTAAGTATTTCCCCCGAACCATTGTGAGATAGTTCTTTGGATTCGGGTTCATACTTTGATCATGGTTCCTTGTGATCCATGCATTAGCATAGAACTCTTGAACCATCAATAATCCGACTTGTTGCATGGGGTTGGTTATGACTTCCCACCCTTTTCTTTGGATCTCATGTCGGATTTCCGGATACTCATTCTTTTTGAGCTTGAAGGGGACCTCAGGGATCACCCTCTTCTTTGCCACAACATCATAGAAGTGGTCTTGGTGGCTCTTGGAGATGAATCTCTCCTTTTCCCATGATTCGGAAGTGGAAGCTTTTGCCTTCCCTTTTCCTTTTCTTGAGGAAACTCCGGTCTTGGGTGCCATTGATGGTGAAAAAAAAATAAAAAGCTAGGCTTTTTACCACACCAAACTTAAAATTTGCTCGTCCTCGAGCAAAAAGAAAAGAGGAGTAGAAGAAGAAGAAGAAGAAAATGTGAGTAGAGAGGGAGAAGGGGGGTTCGGCTATGTAGAGAAGAAGGGGTTATGTTGTGTGAAAATGAAGAAGAAAAGGGAGGTATTTATAGGGAGGGGGGAAGGGTTAGGTTTCGGCCATTTTGGGTGGGAATGGGTGGGAAATTGAATTTGAATGTAATGGGGGTAGGTGGGGTTTAAGGGGAAGAGGAGGTTGATGTGAATGGTGCATGGGGTAATTGGGAAGAGAAATTGAGGTGATTGGTGAAGGGTATAGGGAATTGTGACATGGATATTCAAATCACAAAAATAGGATTAAGAGGGAAGGTGAGAATAGGGTAGGTGGGGATCCTGTGGGGTCCACAGATCCTGAGGTGGGAATCCTGTGGGGTCCACAGGTCCTGAGGTGAAAAGAAATACCATTCCTTCACCATATAGGCGTGTAGATTGCCTTCATGCACCATTCTGGCGTTCAAACGCCCATTGGTGCATGTTCTGGGCGTTAAACGCCCATGTGATGCTTGATTCTGGCGTTGAACGCCAGTTTCAAGCTTGTTTCTGGCGTTCAGCGCCAGATTGTCCTCTGCGTGCGCATCCTGGCGTTAAACGCCAGGATGTAGCTTGTTTTGGGCGTTCAGCGCCAGGAAGATGCTCTGTTCTGGCGTTGAACGCCCGCCAGATGCATCGTCTGGGCGCTGAACGCCGGCCCGTGCGTCCTCCAGGGTGAAAAATTTTTTCTTCTGTTTTTGACTCTGTTTTTAATTTTTTTTGATTTTTTTCATGACTCCTCATGATCATGTACCTAATTAAATACAAAAATAACAAAGAAACAAAATAAAATAAAATTAGATAAATAAAATTGGGTTGCCTCCCAACAAGCGCTTCTTTAATGTCAATAGCTTGACAGTGGCTCTCATGGAGCCACAGAGCAATCAAGTCAATGTTGTCTAGTCCCAACACCAAACTTAGAGTTTGGATATGGGGCTTGAACACCAAACTTAGAGTTTGGTTGTGGCTTCACAACACCAAACTTAGAGTTTGACTGTGTGGGCTCTTCTTGACCTTGAACTGAGAGAAGCTCTTCATGCTTACTCTCTTTTGTCATAGAGGGATGGCCATGTGCTTGAAACACAAGGTATTCCCCATTCAATTGAAGGACTAACTCTCCTCTGTTGACATCTATCACAGCTTCTGCTGTGGCTAGGAAAGGTCTTCCTAGGATGATGCATTCATCATCTTCCTTCCTAGTATCTAGGATTAGGAAATCAGCAGGGATGTGAAAGTCTTCAACTTTTATAAGCACGTCCTCTACTATCCCATGAGCTTCTCTCATGGATTTATCTGCCAATTGTAATGAGAACAAGGCAGGTTGTACCTCAATGATTCCTAGCTTCTCCATTACAGAGAGTGGCATAAGGTTTATCCCTGACCCAAGATCACACAGAGCTTTTTCAAAGCTCATGGTGCCAATGGTGCAAGGTATTAAGAACTTGCCAGGATCTTGTTTCTTTTGAGGTAGAGTTTCCTGAATCCAAGTTTCTAATTCATTAATGAGCAAGGGAGGTTTACTTTCCAAAGTCTCATTACCAAACAGCTTGGCATTCAGTTTCATGATAGCTCCTAGATATTGAGCAACTTGCTCACTAGTCACATCTTCATCCTCCTCAGAGGATGAATAATAGTCAGAGCTCATGAATGGCAGAAGGAGATTTAGTGGAATCTCTATGGTCTCTGTGTGAGCCTCAGATTCCTCAGGATCCTTATTAGGAAGCTCCTTCTTGCTTGGAGGACGTCCCAGGAGTTCTTTCTCACTAGGATTTTCGTCCTCCTCCTCCTTTGTGCTTTCGGCCATGTTGACTAAGTCAATGGCTTTGCACTCTCCTTTTGGATTCTCTTCTGTATTACTTGGGAGAATACTGGGAGGAGTTTCAATAACTTTCTTACTCAGCTGGCCTACTTGTGCCTCCAAATTTCTAATGGAGGATCTTGTTTCATTCATGAAACTGAAAGTGGCCTTTGACAGATCAGAGACTATATTAGCTAAAGTAGAATTATTTTGTTCAGAGTTCTCTGTCTGTTGCTGAGAAGATGATGGATATGGCTTACTATTATTCAGCCTATTGCGTCCACCATTGTTAAAGCCTTGTTGAGGCTTTTGTTGATCCTTCCAGGAGAAATTTGGATGATTTCTCCATGATGAGTTATAGGTGTTTCCATAAGGTTCACCTAAGTAATTAACCTCTGCCATGGCAGGGTTCTCAGGATCATAAGCTTCTTCAGAAGCTACCTCTCTAGTACTGTTGGATGCATGTTGCAATCCATTCAGATTTTGAGAGATCATGTTGACCTGTTGAGTCAACACTTTGTTCTGAGCCAGTATGGCATTCAGAGCATCAATTTCAAGAACTCCATTCTTCTGAGGGACCCCATTATTCACGGAATTCCTCTCAGAGGTGTACATGAACTGGTTGTTAGCAACCATGTCAATGAGTTCTTGAGCCTCTTCAGGCGTTTTCTTCAGGTGAATAGATCCACCTGCAGAATGGTCCAGTGACATTTTCGAAAATTCAGAGAGACCATAATAGAATATATCTAATAGGGTCCATTCTGAAAACATGTCAGATGGACATCTCTTGGTCAGCTGCTTGTATCTTTCCCAAGCTTCATAGAGGGATTCACCATCTTTTTGTTTGAAAGTTTGAACATCCACTCTCAGCTTGCTCAGCTTTTGAGGAGGAAAGAATTTATCTAAGAAGGCAGTGACCAGCTTATCCCAGGAGTCCAGGCTATCCTTAGGTTGTGAATCCAACCATATTCTAGCTCTGTCTCTTACAGCAAAAGGGAAAAGCATGAGTCTGTAGACTTCAGGATTAACTCCATTCGTCTTTACAGTATCACAGACCTGCAAGAACTCAGTTAAGAACTGATAAGGATCTTCAGATGGAAGTCCATAAAACTTGCAGTTTTGTTGCATTAATGCAACTAGTTGAGGCTTAAGCTCAAAGTTATTGGCTCCAATGGCAGGAATGGAGATACTTCCATCAAATTTGGATGTTGGCTTTGTGAAGTCACCAAGCATTCTCCTTGCATTATTATTATTATTATTTTCGGCCATCTCCTTCTCTTGTTCGAAAATTTCTGAAAGGTTATCTCTGGATTGTTGTAATTTAGCTTCTCTTAATTTTTTCTTCAGAGTCCTTTCAGGTTCTGGATCAACTTCAACAAGAGTGCCTTTATCCTTGTTCCTGCTCATAAGAAAGAGAAGAAAACAAGAAAAGAAAGAGGAATACTCTATGTCACAGTATAGAGATTCCCTTATGTTAGTAGAAGAAGAAAGGGGTAGAAGAATGAAGAAGGAGATTCGGATTTTTGGATGAGGAGAGGTGAAGAGAAGTGTTAGTAATTAAATAATTAAAATAGAAGAAGAAAAGAGAAAGGAATTTTCGAAAATAATTTTGGAAAAATGGTTAGTGATTTTCGGAAACTAAAGATGAGATGAGATTAAAATTAGAATTTAAAACAATTAAAAAGAATTTTTGAAAAAGAGGGGGAGAATTTTCGAAAATTTAGAGAGGGAAAAGTAGTTAGGTGGTTTTGAAAAAGATAAGAAACAAACAAGGAGTTAGTTAGTTGATTGAAAAAGATTTGAAATCAAAGTTTTAAAAAGATAAGAAGATAGGAGGTTAGATAAGATATTGTGAAATCAAATTTTGAAAAAGATAAAATTTTTGAAAAAGATAAGATAAAAGATAAAAAGATATATTTGAAAAAGATATTTGAAAAAAAGATTTAATTTTAAAAATTACTTAACTAACAAGAAACTACAAGATAAGATTCTAGAATTTAAAGATTGAACTTTTCTTAACAAGAAAGTAACAAACTTCAAATTTTTGAACCAATCACATTAATTGTTAGCTAATTTTTCGAAAATTGGATAAAAAGATAAGAAAAAGATTTTGAAAATATTTTGAAAAATATTTTTGAAATTTTCGAAAATTAAAAAAAAATGAAAAAGATATGATTTTTGAAAAAGATTTTGAAAAGATAAGATTTTTAAAATTGAAATTTTGACTTGACTTGTAAGAAACAACTAATTTTGAAAATTTTTGACCAAATCAATCCCAAAATTTCGAAATTTTGGAGGGAAATAAGGAAAAGATATTTTTGAAATCAAATTTTGAATGAAAAACACAAAAATGACCCAAAACATGAAAATTTTGGATCAAGACACAAGATGCATGCAAGAATGCTATGAATGTCAAGATGAACACCAAGAACACTATGAAGATCATGATGAACATCAAGAACATAATTTTGAAAAATTTTTGATGCAAAGAAAACATGCAAGACACCAAACTTAGAAATCTTTAATGCATGAAAATTATGAATGCATAAATGCACATGAAAAACAACAAAAGACATAAAACAAAAAATCATCAAGATCAAACAAGAGGACTTGTCAAGAACAACTTGAAGATCATGAAGAACACTATGAATGCATGAATTTTCGAAAACAATGCAAGAAAATTTTAAAAGCATGCACTTGACACCAAACTTAAAAATTAACACAAGACTCAAACAAGAAACACAAAATATTTTTGATTTTTATGATTTTCTAATTTTTTTGTATTTTTATTGATTTTTTTCGAAAAACATTTTTGGAAAAACGAAAAATAAAAGAAAAATTTTGAAAAAGATTTTTGAAAAGAAAATTACCTAATCTGAGCAACAAGATGAACCGTCAGTTGTCCATACTCGAACAATCCCCGGCAACGGCGCCAAAAACTTGGTGGACGAAATTGTGATCACTTGTTCTTTTGTTTATAAAGGATGTATACTCTGAGGGCATTGTTTATTTCCTTCACAATCTCGTTCAACTAACCAGCAAGTGTACTGGGTCGTCCAAGTAATAACCTTACGTGAGTAAGGGTCGAATCCACAGAGATTGTTGGTATGAAGCAAGCTATGGTCACCTTGTAAATCTCAGTCAGGCAGAAAAAAGAGGAATTGTAATTATAATAAATAAAAAGGAATAATAAAAGGGATAGAAGACTTATGCAGATTCATTGGTAGGAATTTCAGATAAGCGGATGGAGATGCTGTAGAGCCCAAGGACGCCTGCTCTCCTACTGCTTCTACTCAATCCTTCTTACTCCTTTCCATGGCAAGCTTTGTATAGGGGTTCACCATCAACTGTGGCTACTTTCATTCCTCACGGGGAAATAACCTGTGCGGCTGTCACTCGCACAGCTAACCAGTCTGGAGGCATCACCCATGGCTGATGGCTACATCCCATCCTCGCAGTGAAAACTATGCAACGCACTCTGTCACAGTACGGCTAATCACCGGTTGGTTCCCGCTCCTACTGAAATAGAATCCCTCTTTTGCGTCTGTCACTAACGCCCAGCAGGTTAAAGTTTGAAGCACGTCACGGTCATTCATGATCGGAATCCTACTCGGAACACCACAGACAAGGTTGGACTTTCCGGACTCCCAGGATCCTACTCGGAACACCACAGACAAGGTTGGACTTTCCGGATCCAGATGAATGCCGCCAACTATCTAACTTATACCACGAAGATTCTGTTGGGGAATCTAAGAGATACGCATTCAAGCTCTGTTGCATGTAGAACGTAAGTGGTTGTCAATCACTCGCGTTCATAAGTGAGAATAATAATGAGGGTAATCTGACTCATCACATTCATCATGTTCTTGGGTACGAATGAATATCTTGGAATAAGAATAAAAGAGAATTAAATAAAAGAAGATAGAATTTCATTAATACTTGAGGTACAGCAGAGCTCCACACCCTTAATCTATGGTGTGCAGAAACTCCACCGTTGAAAATACATAAGCAAAAGGTTCAGGCATGGCCGAATGGCCAGCCCTCTCCATGATCAAGTGACCGAATAATGAAAGACTTAAAGTGGTCAAAAGATGTCTAATACAATAGATAAATGTCCTATATATACTAGACTAGCTACTAGGGTTTACATGAGTAAGTAATTGATGCATAAATCCACTTCCGGGGCCCACTTGGTGTGTGCTTGGGCTGAGCTTGATGAATTCACGTGCTAAGGCATATCTTGGCGTTGAACTCTGAGTTATGACGTGTTTTGGGCGTTCAACTCCGGATCATGACGTTTTTCTGGCGTTTTACTCCAGACAGCAGCGTGTACTTGGCGTTCAACGCCAAGTTACGTCGTCATTTTTCGAATAAAGTACGGACTATTATATATTGCTGGAAAGCTCTGGATGTCTACTTTCCAACGCCGTTGAGAGCGCGCCAATTGGAGTCCTGTAGCTCCAGAAAATCCATTTCGAGTGCAGGGAGGTCAGATTCCAACAGCATCAGCAGTCCTTTTGTCAGCCTTCTTCAAAGTTTTGCTCAAATCCCTCAATTTCAGTCAGAATTTACCTGAAATCACAGAAAAACACACAAACTCATAGTAAAGTCCAGAAATGTGAATTTAACATAAAAACTAATGAAAACATCCCTAAAAGTAGCTCAAACTTACTAAAAACCATATGAAAACAATGCCAAAAAGCGTATAAATTATCCGCTCATCAGCTACATCCCATCCTCTCAGTGAAAAAGGTCCAAATGCTTTGTCACGGCACGGCTAATCATCTGTTGGTTCTCGATCATGTCGGAATAGAATCCCTTGATTCTTTTGTGTTTGTCATCACGCCCAACAATCGCGAGTTTGAAGTTTGTCACAGTCATTCAATCCCAGAATCCTACTCGGAATACCCAGGGTCGAACTGTCCGACCCGGGATGTTCGACGGATAAAACGACCGACCTCTTCAGGTCAGGACAACCCGACCTCTTTTGTAAAAGCTCGGCCAAATCTACAGGGAAGCCCAAATAAGGGCCCAAATAGAGGAATACGCCCCAAATCTTAAGGCAGCCCAAGCATACAGAAGGAAGGGCAGTTCTCCTAAAGATAAGATGACCTCACTTAAAGATAAGATAAAGATAAGATAAAATAACTAATTTATCTTATCCACAAAAGTTCACATCTCACCATTATAAATACACTGGAGCACCCAAATATAACTCATACTCTGATTCTACTCAATGCCTATTTAATACCCTTGCTAACTTAAGCATCGGAGTCCCTTGCAGGTACCCCCCACCTTCTGGGGGACGAAGGATCAGCAGTACTTTCAGTCCTATAAGTCGGACACACCAGCTCTGGCAGCTATACACCTGCCAGACACATTGGCTCCGACCAACACAGCAGATCTCAATCGAGATCGACCTACAATTTAAGGTAACCCTTGGAACATTGGCGCCGTTGCCAGGGAACCTGGAAGTCATCTGAACACCATGGCGGACAACCATGACAATGACCACGACTCAGGTTTGGAAGGTAGAACGCCACACAAGAACATGGATGCTCTACTTAAAGATACTCCGGAATCCAATGGAGACAAAAATTCATCAAAACTGGAAACGATAAAAGCACTTCAAAATCGATTAAAGCAGCTTGAGAAAGAAGCCCAACATCAGCGCGAAAAATAAGAGGATCTACATCGGGAGATAAGGCGACGCCGAAAATTAGAAGATAAGCTTATGAAACTCGAAGCTGATCTCAAAACTAAAACTACTCGACCCTCCACAGAGGATGTCTCTCAGAAAGATCAAGACCCATTCACCAGGGAAATTATGAAGACCAAAATCCCAAAAGATTTTAAACTTCCGGATATGACTCTATATGATGGCACCTCGGACCCCAACCATCATCTCAGCAACTTCAGAAGTAGAATGTACCTCACTAACGCCTCAGATGCAGTTCGCTGCAAAGCCTTTCCAACAACTCTTACCAAGACAGCCATTAGATGGTTCGACAACCTACCTCCAAAATCCATCTCGAGTTTCGACGACCTGGCCAAAAAGTTCCTGGCTCGATTTTCCATACAAAAGGACAAAGCCAAACACGCACCCAGCCTACTAGGGATCAAGTAAGGAGATCGGGAGAGTCTTTATAACTACATGGAAAGATTCAATAAAACATGCATGGACATACAAAGTCTACCAACAGAAGCTGCCATCATGGGCCTCATAAATGGCCTACGAGAAGGACCATTTAGCCAATCTATATCAAAGAGGTACCCGACATCCCTAGATGAAGTACAAGAACGAGCGCCGAAGTACATCAACATGGAGGAAAATTCTCGACTTGGCGAAGCCTCGAGGTTCGATTCTGCCTACCGAGATAAAGAATCCAAGAAAAAAGAAGATCGCTCCGGAAAGAAAATCAAAAAATATCATAACTACACCCCTCTTAGGGTATCCTTGGTAGATATTTACAAAGAAGTCTGCCATACGGAAAAAATACCCCCAGTTCGGCCACTTAAAGGCAAAAGGGGAGGAGGAAATCAGAACGAATACTGTGAGTATCATCGAGTTCGAGGACATTCCACCAACGAATGCTTTGACTTGAAAAATGTCATAGAGAAATTAGTTAGGGAAGGAAAACTAGATCGGTTCCTGGCCAATCGAGATGAAGAACCAAGAAAAAGAAGAAGGGATGAAGATGTCGGATGATCTGAACGATCACCCCGCACACTAGAAAGACATGTCCACGTAACACACGGTGGATTTGCTGGAGGAGGAATCTCCAAATCATCCCGCAAGCGACACCTCAAAGAAGTATACCATGTCGAAGGCAAGAAAGAAGTGCCATACATCCCAGCAATCACGTTTACCAAAGAAGATGTATCCGAAATCATCTCAGGACACGACGACCCCATGGTCATCACAATCATATTGGCAAACGCCAACCTCCACCGTACATTAATTGATCAAGGAAGCTCCGCCGACATTCCATTTAAAACTGCCTTCGACAAGCTCGGCTTAGAAGAAAAAAAGCTGAAAGCATACCCAAACAGCCTGTTCGGACTTGGGGACACCCCAGTACAGCCACTAGGATACGTATCATTACACATAACCTTTGGAAAGGGGAACCAATCTAGAACACTTAAGATAGACTATATCGTGGTCGACGTAAGCTCAGCCTACAATGCCTTAATAGGTCGGACGATGTTAAATCAACTCGGAGCAATAGTTTCAACTCCACATCTATGTATGAAATTTCCAACTACAGAAGGGATAGCTATAATAAAAGCAGATCAAAAGATGGCGCGTCGCTGTTATAACGAAAGTCTAAATCTCCGAGGTGAAGGAGGAGAGTTCCACACAATCGATCTCAGCGGAGGTCAGAGACGAGAAGAACTCCGCCCACGACCCGAAGGAAAAATAGAAAGAGTTCCGATCGGAGATACCTCGGACAAAACAACTAATATTGGCACGATCCTGAAAGGAGACGAAAAAGAATCACTAATACGGTTTCTACGAGATAATGTTGATCTCTTCGCATGGAAAGCCGCCGACATGGCAGGCATAGATCCCGAACTAATGAGCTACAAGCTGGCAGTCTACCCGGGATCCCGGCCGGTACAACAAAGACGAAGAAAACTCGGGCCAGAACGGTCTCAGGCTGTAGAAGAACAAGTACAAGCACTACTAGACGCAGGATTCATAAGAGAAGTTAAATACCCACTATGGTTAGCAAATGTCATCTTGGTAAAAAAGTCAAATGGGAAGTGGCGAATGTGCACTGACTACACCGACCTTAACAAAGCCTACCCAAAAGACCCTTATCCACTCTGAAGCATCGACACTCTAGTAGATGCCTCATCAGAATATAAGTATCTCTCATTCATGGACGCATACTCGGGGTACAACCAGATCCCAATGTATCCACCGGATCAAGAAAAAACCTCGTTTCTCACACCAAAAGCAAATTATTGCTACATCGTAATGCCTTTCGGCCTTAAAAATGCGGGAGCCACTTATCAAAAGCTAATGAATAAAGTCTTCTTAAACCACATCAGAAAAATAATGGAGGTCTATGTGGACGACATGTTGATAAAGACACAAAGTGAGGGAACATTACTAACCGACTTGGTTTAAGTGTTCGACACCATACGGAAGCACAACATGCGACTCAACCCGGCTAAATGCACCTTCGCAGCGGAAGCATGTAAATTTTTGGGCTTTATGCTCACACAAAGAGGAATAGAGACAAATCCAGATAAATGCCAGGCCATACTCAACATGAAAAGCCCAACCTGGGTCAAAGAAGTACAACAACTCAATGGGAGATAAGCAGCCTTGTCCAAATTCCTAGCAGGGTCAGCAATAAGGTCCCTCCCCTTCTACGCTACCTTAAGAAAGGGAAAGAACTTTGAGTGGACAACGGAATGTGAACAAGCCTTCTGAGACTTTAAAGAATTCTTAGGACAGCCCCCCATCCTATCTCGACCACGAGAGGAAGAACCATTTATACTGTACCTCGCAGTAGGAAGTCGGACAATAGCCTCAGCATTAATTAGAGAAGACGAAGGGGGACAACAACCCATCTACTTCATTAGTAAAGCACTACAGGGGTCCAAGCTGAACTACCAGAAAATAGAAAAGTTCGCATACGCACTGATACTCGCATCTCGACGACTTCGCCCGTACTTCCAAGCGCACACCATTAAAGTTCGGACCAACCAGCCCATAAAAGGAATATTGCAGAAAACAGATCTAGCAGGAAGAATCCTACAGTGGGCAATCGAGTTGTCCGAGTTTGACCTCCAATACGAGGCACAAACTGCCATCAAATCACAATACCTAGCCAACTTCATTGCAGAATTCACAGATACCACGAAAATCCCCATAGAGTGGAACATATACATGGACGGTTCCTCAAATAAAGCTGGAAGCGGTGCAGGTGTGATAATCGAAAGCAACCAAGGAACCCGACTTGAGCTTTCCCTGAAATTCAGATTCCCGGCCTCAAATAACCAGGCAGAATATGAAGTATTATTAGCTGGTTTGAAGCTGGCTAAGGAAGTTTGGAGCTCAGAAACTCAACATCTACAACGACTCACAAGTCATTACCTCGCAAATAATGGGAAGTTACCAAGCCAAAGATCCTACCATGAAAAAATATTTGGATAAAACCAAAGAACAGCTCGGACAACTCGGGGAATATAGGATTTGCCACATACCCCACGAGCAAAATGCCCGAGCTGACGCGCTCTCAAAGCTAGCCAGCACCAAACCAGGGGGCAACAATAAAAGCCTCATCCAAGAAATACTGCAGAACCCATCAATATCGGAAGAAGAAAAAATTCTAGCCATAACAGGTCGGGATCAAGGATGGATGACCCCCATAATTAACTACCTCAAAATAGAAGCGCTCCCGACAGATGAAAATGAGGCAAAGAGATTAAAAAGGGAGGCACAGTACTACACTATCATAAATAACATCCTATACAAAAGAGGGATCTCAACACCATTGTTAAAATGCGTACCGACCTTCAACACAAAAGAAGTCTTGGAGGAAGTACACAGTGGCATTTGTGGTAATCATCTCGGAGCGCAAGCTCTCACTAAAAAGGTACTCCGGGCAGGATTCTATTGGCCAACTCTACAAAAGGAAACTACCGAATTTGTAAAGACATGTCCACCATGTCAGAAACATGCCAACTTTCATATCGCTCCGCCAGAAAAACTCATCAGTGTAACCTTACCCTGGCCATTTGCAAAGTGAGGACTCGATCTTCTCGGACCCTTTCCCCAGGGATCGGGACAAGTCAAATTCCTCATAGTAGGGGTAGACTACTTCACAAAATGGATCGAGGCAGAACCCCTAGCCAATGCCACTGCTCAAAGAAGTCGAAAATTCCTATATAGGAACATTATTACAAGGTTCGGGGTTCCATACTCCATCACCACGGATAATGGCACCCAATTCACAGATGTAGGCTTCAGAAAACTAGTGGCCGACTTAAACATAAAACACCAGTTCACCTCCATCGAACACCCCCAAGCCAATGGACAAGCCGAAACAGCCAACAAAGTCATATTGGCCAGGCTGAAATGGAGACTACAAGAAGCAAAGGGAGCTTGGGCCGAGGAACTTCCACAAGTCCTATGGGCGTATCGAACAACTCCACATTCAACTACAAACGAATCCCCATTTCGACTAGCATACGGTGTGGAGGCAATGATTCCAATAGAAGTTGAGGAAGGGTTTCCTCGAGTAGTCCACTACAATGAACAAACCAACTCTCAACTTCAAAGAGAAGAGCTCAACCTACTTTCGAAAATCCAAGAAATAGCTTGGATCAGAGAAGAAGCACTAAAGCGGCGAATGGCTTCCAGATATAATCAAAGGGTAGTGCCAAGAGGTTTCGCTGAGAATGATCTCATCTTAATCCGAAATGATATTGGAACAACTCGACCCGGGGAAGCAAAGCTGGCAGCCAACTAGAAAGGACCCTACTGAGTCACAGAAGTACTTGGGAAGGGCTACTACAGACTGTCCAAGCTCGAGGGACGAGAATTCCCCAAATCATGGCACGCCTGTAACCTAAGAAGGTACTATAGTTAGATAAAGGTCTCATCACAATATGCACTCTTTTTCCTAAAAAGGTTTTTTAATGAGGCGTCAAGATTGAGATTTAATCTGACTTAAGGGTATGAAAACTCCCGCCTGTATATATTTGCACTTTCTTTAAATAAAATACATTCCAAATATTCTACAAGTTCTCAAAATGCATTAATCTGAAGCATTCATCATCCGATTATAAAGCAACGGATCGAACAAAAAGTGAAGAATAGATTCACTGTACGATCTTGATAGGAATAATCGACCGACAAAGGTGAAAATGTGATTCACCTAAAGGTCAATTAAACCAGGACAAAAACCACAATCTACAAATCGATAAAAGATGAACACAGAATAATGCAAGAAGTTGTAAAAGTAATCCCTGAAAGAGACCTGACAAAGGTCCAAGAAAGAGGATTACAAAAACAACTTAGAAGAGATCGACCTAACGAAATCGATCTCCTACAAAACACGTTGTAAAAGTAATCCCTGAAAGAGACCTAACAAAGGTCCAAGAAAGAGGATTACAAAAACAACTTAGAAGAGATCGACCTAACGAAATCGGTCTCCTACAAAACAAGTTGTAAAAGTAATCCCTGAAAGAGACCTAACAAAGGTCCAAGAAAGAGGATTACAAAAACAACTTAGAAGAGATCGACCTAACGAAATCGGTCTCCTACAAAACAAGTTGTAAAAGTAATCCCTGAAAGAGACCTGACAAAGGTCCAAGAAAGAGGATTACAAAAACAACTTAGAAGAGATCGACCTAACGAAGCCGGTCTCCTACAAAACATGTTGCAAAAGTAGTCTCTGAAAGAGACCTGACAAAGGTCCAAGAAAGAGGATTACAAAAATAACTTAGAAGAGATCGACCTAACAAAGTCGGTCTCCTACAAAAACAAGTTGTAAAAGTAATCCCTGAAAGAGACCTAACAAAGGTCCAAGAAAGAGGATCACAAAAACAACTTAGAAGAGATCGACCTAACGAAGCCGGTCTCCTACAAAGACAAGTTATAAAAGTAATCTGACAAAGGTCTGGGAATGAAGATTACAAAAATAACTTAGAAGGGGACCAACATAAAGAAATTGGTTATGAGGCGCTAAAAACGCGAACAAAAGCGAGGAAACCGAGAAAACAAGTCGGGCCCCCCACAGTCATGGCTCCAAAAGGATCCAAGCTACAAACAATAAGTACGAAAGCAATCTAAAGAGGCCAAGAAGCAAGATTTCAACAGATACCATAATAAAAAGCATAGTATGAAATAGCTTCAAGAGGCCATCAAAAACCAACCTCGGAAGCTACTTTTTTGTTTTTCAAAAAAGTTGCCAGGCAGACAACTAAAAGAGTCAGCAGTTAAGAGAAACAATAAACAAGTTCAAAAGCCCACAAATCGGGCTATTTACACAAATATTTAGCAAGAAAATCAGCTAAGATCAAGAGCCTTCCCGGCAGCATCAGTACGGGGAGAAGGAGGGCGAGTTTAAAGGGGCACAGCATCTACAGTTCCATCATCCCGGTTCAGAATCCGGCAATCCGGATCAGATGTAACGGGAGGAACCGAGGAATTCGACACCTTAAGAGAAGGCACTGGGGGAGGGTCAGCATCATCGTCATCCTGGTCATCAGGGACAATTTTACCATCCCTTACAATATTGTCTAGGATGACAAGAGTCATGTCGACATCAGGAGCAACAATCCGGAACTGCTCCATTTGGTTCTCGGAGGCAGCAGTTACGCTGCCCACAAGGTGACCCTGAAGCTCACCATAATTAGCTCGAGCAGTTTCCAACTCATCCCAAAGGCGCATTAATTCCCTATAAGCTGAGACATAGCTATCCTTATGCTTTAGGGCCATGTCCTCAGCCAACTTCAAAGAAGCAGCCAGGGCAATAGAGCTGACCTTCTCACCCTCCAGCTCCTTCTCCATCTTCGCCAACTTCACCTCCAACTCCTCCTTCAGACCCTTGATCCGATCAAATTCTAACTTGGCCTCCTCCATGAAGGATTTTGTGGCATGAATCAGAATCCTCTGAACTGTTCGGAAAATAGCCGCACCCATATGAGCCATCTTCACACTATTTTTGGTGATAAAATCCAAATGCTGAAGAAGAGACACGTCGTCCATGGAAAGCCCACCATATGGGGCAATTTGCTGGTCAACAAACTCGATAGCATCAAAATCCGGGGCATCTAGATTAAAAGGCTCGGATGTTTTTTGCTTTTTCAAGGGAGGGACAACGGAAGCAACGGCATAAGTCTGTGAAGGATCGACCTGATGAAACTGAGGAGTAGGAATTACTTTCCTCAGCCCGAGAGAACTCGGCACAGGAGGCTTCACTGGGACTTGAGAAGATCCCTCGCCGGTCAATTTAGCCGAGATGTTCAGAGCAGCAGTTGCCTTCTTTGCCCTTTTAAAGGCCTTCATGGGGTCACTATTCTTTGACATCTCTACAAATACAAAATCAGCCACAACAAAGAGTTACAAATTCGATGAGAGAAAGAAAAAGGAAACAGGTATAGAAACAAGTCAGACAAATAGTCAGACAAATACCCAAAACAGTCCGAACCAAGGACGGGTCATTCAAAAATCTTTTTGTATCAAGATGGGGTGGTTTCCCCCAGAGATCCTCAAGAACAACTACAAAAGCACGCTCGACATCATCAAGCATCTCCCAAGTGTAGCGAGACACTCTTACATCCTTCTACCACTCTAGAGGGAAGGAGGGCTCATCATTTTTATCAAGAAAAAAGGGGTGGGCCCCCTCAACAGCACAAACCTTAAAGAAATAATTCTTGAAGTCTTTAAAAGACTCATCATACATAGAAAAAACCTTATGGCCCTGGGCAGACCTGAAGGAAACCCAGGAAGCTTTCTTTTTCGAAGAACCGCCGGGCTTGGCGGAAACAAACAAGTAAAGGAAAAGAGTTTGAGAGGGTGTTACATTTAATTCTCGACAGAGAAGCTGAAAAATTTTAATAAAACCCCAGGAATTCGGGTGAAGCTGGGATGGAGCAATGTTACACGACCACAACAGGTCGGTCTCAAAAGAAGTAAAAGGAAAAGAAACGTTCAACTGACTGAAGAAGTATTCATAAGCATAAAGAAGGGACGCTCTCCCTCAACAGAAGTCGGGAAGCAAACTCTCTTGTCAGAATCAAGGGCAATAAGCCCGTAATCCTCCTCACGGGCATTGTTACCACAAATCCTATGGCGCTTCCTCAATTCTGTGCAAAACTCAGCATCCACAACAGAAACACACAACAAAATAAGGGAGTCCAACCAATCGGACATCCCCTCGGGAACTCTGTTAGACATCTCTACAATGTTATTGCGAGAAGACATGAGGCCAACTAATCCTACAAGTAAGAAAAGAAGATGAGGTTACTACAAACATCTCGGACAAAGGAGAAAACAACTCGGTCAATACTTCTCAGGCAATGAAAAGCAAGAAAAGGAAAACCCCAAGACTCAAACCAAAGTCCTGGGGGCATCCTTTGGAGGCAGTAACAAAGCAAGGTTTCTAGAAAAATATCTACAGTTTGCATCCCAACATTTCTCAAAAAGAATTCAAAACAGCAAACACTTTTCATCAAAAAACACAAGAAAATCATCACAGCAAAAAGCACGCCAAACAGATATCATTAAAGATGCAACCTTTTTTAAGAGCAGACAAAAGCAACCTTCAAATAAATGAGGAACAGACACGGACAAGCAGTATCAAGAACAGAAACAACAAAAATATGCAAAGCCCTAAAGGCACCCAGCAAAAGCAAAAAGGATCATGCAGAAGATAGAGAAACTCTCAGAAAGTACATTTCAACAAATATAGGGCTCAAGGAAAACAGAAAGATCCAAACATTTTCAAAAAGAGAGGATCAAAACCAAAACCTCATCACAAAACCAAAACCTCATCACAAAAACAAAATCAAAGAGAAAGCACGAAAGGGGACTAACCTGGAGACGGAAGAAACTTCGAAAAAGGGCAGAAACAAAAGTTGCCTAGGAAACTGCCGAGCAACGCCGCTAACGCCAGGAAGCAGAAGCACAAGCAAAAGACAGAGAGCGAAGAGAGAAGAGGAAAAAGTTACGAAGAGGTTACAAGGAAAATAAAAGGAGAGAAACTGTTTTCTGGGTTTTCAAAATCAAAAGTAAAGAGCCCAGGGGAAACGGGGCAATTAAATGTTCAAATTAAAGAAGGCATTAAACCCTCGCACGTTCCCAAAAAAGCACCGATAGAAAAGCACGCGTCTTTTAGAGGAAACGACCTACATTCAAAGCTGCTACAAAAGAATCAACGAACTGCTTGAGTTCGGCTTCACCAAAGAAGGACCGAAGTCAAGGACTCGACCTCAAAAAAGAAGACTGAGCTCAAGCAGGGGCACTGTTCATACCCAGGGTCGAACTGTCCGACCCGGGATGTTCGACGGATAAAACGACCGACCTCTTTAGGTCAGGACAACCCGACCTCTTTTGTAAGAGCTCGGCCAAATCTACAGGGAAGCCCAAATAAGGGCCCAAATAGAGGAACACGCCCCAAATCTTAAGGCAGCCCAAGCCTACAGAAGGAAGGGTGGTTCTCCTGAAGATAAGATGACCTTACTTAAAGATAAGATAAAGATAAGATAAGATAACTAATTTATCTTATCCACAGAAAGTCACATCTCACCATTATAAATACATTGGAGCACCCAAGTATAACTCATACGCTGATTCTACTCAATGCCTATTTAATACCCTTACTAACTTAAGCATCGCAGTCCCTTGTAGGTACCCCCACCTTCCGGGGACGAAGGATCAGCAGCACTTTCAGTCCCACAAGTCAGACACACTAGCTCCGGCAGCTATACACCTACCGGACACGTCGGCTCCGACCAACACAGTAGATCACAATCGAGATCGACCTACAGTTTCAGGTAACCCTCGGAACAGCTAATCATCTGTCAGTTCTCGATCATGTCGAAATAGAATCCCTTGATTCTTTTGCATTTGTCATCACGCCCAACAATCGCGAGTTTGAAGTTCGTCACAGTCATTCAATCCTGGAATCCTACTCAGAATACCACAGACAAGGTTTAGACTTTCCGGATTCTCATGAATGCCGCCATCAATTCTAGCTTATACCACGAAGACTCTGATCTCACAGAATGGAAGGCTCGGTTGTCAGGCGAGGGCAACCATGCGTCGTGCATCAGGAATCCAAGAGATACACACTCTAGCTTTCACTTGTAGAATGGAAGTGGTTGTCAGGCACACGTTCATAGGGATGGATGATAATGAGTGTCACGGATCATCACATCCATCAGGTTGAAGTATGAGTAGTATCTTAGAACAGAAATAAGATTGAATTTGAATAAAAGATAGTAGTAATTGCATTAAAACTCGAGGTACAGCAGAGCTCCACACCCTTAATCTATGGTGTGTAGAAACTCAACCATTGAAAATACATAAGTGATGAAGGTTTAGGCATGGTCGAATGGCCAGCCCCCAAAACATGATCACAGGATCAAAAATACAATCCCAGATGATCTAATCCAATAGTAAAATGTCCTATTTATACTAGACTAGCTACTAGGGTTTACAGAAGAAAGTAATTGAGGCAGAAATCCACTTCCGGGGCCCATTTGGTGTGTGCTTGGGCTGAGCTTGAACTTTACACGAGCTGAGACTTCTTTTGGAGTTGAACGCCAAGTTGTAACATGTTTTTGGCATTTAACTCTGGTTCGTTACGTGTTTCTGGCGTTTGACTCCAGAATACAGCATGGAACTGGTGTTGAGCGCCAGTTTACATCGTCAAATCACGAATAAAGAATGAACTATTATATATTGCTGGAAAGCTCTAGATGTCTACTTTCCAACGCCATTGAGAGCGTGCCATTTGGAGTTATGTGGCTCCAGAAAATTCATTTAGAGTGTAGGGAGGTCAGAATCCAACAGCATCAGCAGTCCTTTGTCAGCCATTTATCAGAGTTTTGCTTAGGTCTCTCAATTTCAGCCAGAAATTACCTGAAATCACAGAAAAACACACAAACTCATAGTAAAGTCTAGAAATGTGAATTTAGCATAAAAACTAATGAAAACATCCCTAAAAATAGCTAGGTTATACTAAAAACTATTTAAAAATAATGCCAAAAATCGTATAAATTATCCGCTCATCACAACACCAAACTTAAATTGTTGCTTGTCCCCAAGCAACTGAGAATCAATTAGGATAAAAAGAAGAGAATATACTATAAATATTCTGGAATATCAATGAATATTAGTCCTAATTAGATGAGCGGGACTTGTAGCTTTTTGCCTCTGAACAGTTTTGGCATCTCACTTTTTCCTTTGGAGTTTAGAATGATTGGCATCTATAGGAATTTAGAATTTCAGATAGTGTTATTGATTCTCCTAGTTAAGTTTGTTAATTCTTGAACACAACTACTTTTATGAGTCTTGGCCATGGCCCTAAGCACTTTGTTTTCCAATACTACCACCAGATACATAAAAGCCACAGACACATAGCTGGGTGAACCTTTTTCAGATTATGACTCAGCTTTGCTAAAGTCCCCAGTTAGAGGTGTCCAGAGTTCTTAAGCACACTCTTTTTGCTTTGGATCACGACTTTAACCACTCAGTCTCAAGCTTTTCACTTGGACCTGCATGCCACAAGCACATGGTTAGGGACAGCTTGATTTAGCCGCTTAGGCCTGGATTTTATTTCCTTAGGCCCTCCTATCCATTGATGCTCAAAGCCTTGGATCCTTTTCACCCTTGCCTTTTGGTTTTAAGGGCTATTGGCTTTTTCTGCTTGCTTTTTCTTTTTCTTTCTAATTTTTTTCGCCCCTTTTTTTCTTTTTTTTCGCAAGCTTTTGCTTTTTCACTGCTTTTTCTTGCTTCAAGAATCAATTTTCATGATTTTTTAGATTGTCAATAACATTCTCTTTGTTCATCATTCTTTCAAGAGACAACAATTTTAACATTCATAAACAACAAGATCAAAATTATGCACTCTTCAAGCATTCATTCAGAAAACAAAAAGTATTGTCACCACATCAGTATAATTAAACTACATTCAAGGATAATTTTGAAATTCATGTACTTCTTGTTCTTTTGAATTAGAAACATTTTTTATTTAAGAGAGGTGAAGGATTTATGGAATTATTTATAGCCTTAAGACATAGTTACTCAATACTAATGATCATGAGGTAGAGACACAAAACATAAACACACATATAGCATAAAAATCAAAAAACAGAGATAAGAACAAGGAAGTTAAGGAATGAGTCCACCTTAGTGAGGGTGGCGCCTTTTTGAAGGACTAATGGTGCTTTTTGAGCTCCTTTATGTCTCTTTCTTGCCTCTGTTGCTTGATCCTTAGTGATTTTGGTGCTCTTATCCTTAGTTGCTCCCAATAGTTGTGTGGAGGAAAATGTATCCCCTGAGGTATCTCAGGGATTTCTTGATGAGGGAATTCCTCATGCTCTCTTGATGTGCAGTCAAATGCTCTTCTACTGAGCTATGGACCCTCGAGATGAATCTCTCCATCTCCCATGACTCGGAGGTGGAAAAATTTTTTGTCTTCCCTTTTCTCTTTTTTTTTTGTTTGAGGTTTCTCTAGCCTTAGGTGCCATCAATGGTTATGGAAAAACAAAAAATCTATGCTTTTACCACACCAAACTTAGAATGTTGCTCGCCCTCGAGCAAAGAAGAAAGAATGAAAGGAGAAGAAAATATGGAGGAGAGGGAGAGATGTGTATGTTTCGGCCATATGGGTGGGATTAGGCGGGAAAGAGATGGATGGAAGTGAGTGGTGAAGAGGTGATGTGGAAGAGAGATTGAGGTGATTGGTGAAGAAGAGAGAAGGTGAGTTGAGATAGGTGGGGATTTTGTGGGGTCCACAGATCCTGAGGTGTCAAGGATTTTCATCCCTGCACCAATGAGGCGTGTAAAATGCCCTCTGCATGTAATCCTGGTGTTTAACACCAGATTGGTGCTTGTTTTTGGCGTTAAACGCCAGCTCTAAGCTTGTTCTGGGCGTTCAACGCCAGAACAGAGCATGGATCTGTCATTGAACGCCAGCTTTCCTCAGTGTGCAATCTTGGCGTTTAAACGCCAGATTGCTGCATGTTTCTGGAATTCAGCGCCAGATCCATGCTCTGTTCTAGCGTTGAACGCCAGCCAGATGCTCCTTACTGGCGTTTAAACGCCAGTAAGTCCTTCCTCCAGGGTATGATTTTTCTTCTGCTATTTTTGATTCTGTTTTTACTTTTAGTAATTTTTTCGTGACTCCACATGATCATGAACCTATTAAAACATAAAAGAATAATAAAAAGAAAAATAAAATTAGATAAATAAAAATTTGATTGCCTCCCAATAAGCGCTTCTTTAATGTCAATAGCTTGACAGTGGGCTCTCATGGAGCCACACAGGTGATCAGGTCAATGTTGTAAACTCCCAACACCAAACTTAGAGTTTGGATGTGGGGATTCAACACCAAACTTAGAGTTTTGCTGTGGCCTCCCAACACCAAACTTAGAGCTTGATTGTGGGGGCTTTGTTTGACTCTGTACTGAGAGAAGCTTTTAATGCTTCCTCTCCATGTTTATAGAAGAACACCCTTGGGTCTTAAACACAAGGTAGTCCCCATTCAATTGAAGGACTAATTCTCCTCTGTTAACATCTATCACAACTCTTGTTGTGGCTAGGAAGGGTCTTCCAAGGATGATGCATTCATCCTCCTCCTTCCTAGTATCTAAGATTATGAAATTAGCAGGGATGTAAAGGCCTTCAACCTTTACAAACACGTCCTCTACCAATCCATAAGCTTGTCTTACTGACTTATCTGCCAATTATAATGAAAATATGGCAGGCTGTACCTCACTGATCTCCAGCTTCTCCATTACAGAGAGTGACATAAGATTTATGCCTGTCCCTAGGTCACACAGAGCCCTTTTCAAAGGTCATGGTGCCTATGGTGCAAGGTATTAAGAATTTGCCAGGATCTTGTCTCTTTTGAGGTAAAATTTGTTAAACCCATGTATCTAGTTCACTAATGAGCAAGGGAGGTTCACCTTCCCAAGTCTCATTACCAAACAACTTGGCATTCAGCTTCATGATGGCTCCTAGATATTGAGCAACTTGCTCTCTAGTTATATCTTCTTCCTTTTAAGAGGAAGAATAGTCTTCAGAGCTCATGAATGGCAGAAGGAGGTTTAATGGGATCTCTATGGTCTCTATATGAGCCTCAGATTCCCTTGGGTCCTCAATAGGGAACTCCTTCTTGCTTGAGAGATGTCCCATGAAGTCTTCCTCATTGGAATTCACGTCCTCTCCTTCCTCTCAAGGTTCGGCCATATTGATTTTATCAATAGTCTTGCACTCTCTTTTTGGATTTTCTTCAGTATTACTTGGGAGAGTACTAGAAGGAGTTTCAGTGACTTTCTTACTCAGCTAGCCCACTTATGCCTCCAGATTTCTGATGGAGGACCTTGTTTCACTCATGAAACTTAAAGTGGCCTTGGACAGATCAGAGACTATATTTGTTAAGTTAGAGGTATTTTGCTCAGAATTCTTTATCTGTTGCTGAGAAGATGATGGAAAAGGCTTGCTATTGCTGAGCCTGTTTCTTCCACCATTATTAAAGCCTTTTTGAGGCTTTTGTTAATCCCTCCATGAGAAATTTGGATGATTTCTCCATGATGAATTATAGGTGTTTCCATAAGGTTCACCCATGTAATTTACCTCTACCATTGCAGGGTTCTCAGGATCATAAGCTTCTTCTTCAGAAGATGCCTCTTTAGTACTGTTGGATGCATTTTGCCATCCATTCAGACTTTGAGAAATCATGTTGACTTGCTGAGTCAACATTTTGTTTTGAGCAATATGGCATTCAGAGCATCAATTTCAAGAACTCCCTTCCTCTGAGGCGTCCCATTATTCACGGATTTCCTCTCAGAAGTGTACATGAATTGGTTATTTGCAACCATTTCAATAAGTTCCTGAGCTTCTGCAGGCTTTTTCTTTAGGTGAATGGATCCACCTGCAGAGTGGTCCAGTGACATTTTAGAGAACTCAGACAGACCATAATAGAATATATCTATCATGGTCCATTCTGAAAACATGTCAGAAGGACACTTTTTGGTCATTTGCTTGTATCTTTCCCAAGCTTCATAGAGGGATTCACCATCTTTTTGCTTGAAGGTCTGAACATCCACTCTAAGCTTGCTCAGCTTTTAAGGAGGAAAGAACTTAACCAAGAAGGCCATGACTAGCTTATCCCAAGAGTCCAGGCTATCCTTAGGTTGTGATTCCAACCATGTTCTAGCTCTATTTCTTACAGCAAAAGGGAAAAGCATGAGCCTATAGACTTCAGGATCTACTCCATTAGTCTTAACAGTCTCACAGATCTGTAAGAACTCAGTTAAAAACTGGTAGGGATCTTCTGATGGAAGTCCATGAAACTTGCAGTTTTGTTACATTATAGCAACTAATTGAGGTTTCAGCTTAAAATTGTTTGCTCCAATGGCAGGAATTGAGATGCTTCTTCCATCAAACTTGGAAGTAGGTGTGGTATAATCACCAAGCATCCTCCTTGCATTATTATTGTTGGGTTCGGCTGCCATATCCTTTTCTTGTTCGAAAATTTCAGTAAGGTTGTCTCTGGATTGTTGTAATTTAGCTTCTCTTAGTTTCCTCTTCAGAGTCCTTTCAGGTTTAGGATCAGTTTCAACAAGAATGCCTTTTTCCTTATTCCTGCTCATATGAAAAAGAAGAGAATAGAAAAAGAAGAGGAATCCTCTATGTCACAGTATAGAGATTCCTTTATGTTAGTAGAAGAAGAAAAGGGAATAAGAGTGAAGAAGAATGAATAATTCAAACACAAGGGTGAGGATAGGGGCAGTGATTTGAGATGAAGAGAAGTGTTAGTAAATGAATAAATAAATAGAATAAAATGAGAGACAGAAGTTTTCGAAAATAATTTTGAAAAGGAGTTAACGATTTTCGAAAATTAAGATAAGAAATAAAATTAAAATTAAAATTTAAAACAATTAATCAATTAAAAAGAATTTTGAAAAAGAGGTGAGGTATTTTCGAAAATTAGAGAGAGAAAATTAGTTAGGTGGTTTTGAAAAAGATAAGAAACAAACAAAAGTTAATTGGTTAGTTTGAAAAAGATTTGAAAATCAAACTTGAAAAGATAAGAAGATAAGAAGATATTTTGAAATCAAATATTTGAAAAAGATAAAATTTTGAAAAAGATATGACAAAAAGATATGATTAAAAGGATATGGTTGAAAAAGATTTAATTTTTAAAATTAAAATTAATTACTTGACTAACAAGAAACTAAAAGATATGATTTTAGAATTTAAAGATTGAACCTTTCTTAACAAGAAAGTAACAAACTTCAAATTTTTGAATCAATCACATTACTTATTAGTTAAGTTTCGAAAATTTGAAATAAAATAAGAAAAAGATTTTGAAAAATAGTTTTAAATTTTCGAAAATCATAAGATAAAAGTAAAAGAGATTTGATTTTTATGAAAAAGATTTTGAAAAGATAAGATTTTTAAAATTAAAAATTTGACTTGACTTATAAGAAATAACTAATTTTAAAAAATTTGACTAAGTCAACTCAAATTTTCGAAATTTTGAGAGAATTAAGGAAAAGATTTTTTTTATTTTTGAATTTTTAATAATGAGAGAGAAAAACACAAATATGACCAAAAAAAGGGAGAATTTTGGATCAAAACCAATGATGCATGCAAGAACACTATGAATGTCAAGATGAACACCAAGAACACTTTGAAGATCATGATGAACATCAAGAACATATTTTTGAAAAATTTTTGATGCAAAGAAAACCTGCAAGACACCAAACTTAGAAATCTTTCATGTTTAGACACTATGAATGCAAAATGCACATGAAAAACATCATACAACACAAAACAAGGAAATTTAAAGATCAAACAAGAAGACTTACCAAGAACAACTTGAAGATCATGAAGAATACTATGAATGCATGAATTTTCGAAAAATGCAAGAACAAGATGAATATGCAATTGACACCAAACGTAAAAATTGACTCAAAACTCAAACAAGAAATACAAAAATTTTTTTTGATTTTTAAAATTTTTTTTAGGATTTTATTTATATTTTTTGAAAGGAAAAAGAAAATAAGAAATTCAAAATTTTTAAGAAGAATTCCAGCAATCTTTCAATGTTAGCCTAAAGCTCCAATCCAAGGGTTGGACATGGCTTAATAGCCAGCCAGCTTTAGGATATAAATCAGTCATACAACAGCTGATATTTCAATTAACTTGCCTCTATGCTGATGGTTGGAAGCTTCAATCCAAAAGAATTTGAATATGGCTTTACAGCCAGCCAGGCTGCAACATGCTTCATGAAACACTAGAATTCATTCTTAAAAATTTAGAATAATTTTCGAAAACAGATGAGAAATATTGTTTTTTGAAAAGTAAATTACCTAATCTAAGCAACAAGATGAACCGTCAATTGTCCAAACTCGAACAATTCCCGGCAACGGCGCCAAAAACTTGGTGTTGTTGCCGGATCAGAAAAACTTGGCGCTGTTGTTGCACGTAATTGTGATTCAAACAATCCCCGGCAACGGTGCCAAAAACATGGTGCACGAAATTGAGATCTCTTATAATGGCATTCAACTTGGTGTGCGCATTTACTAACTCAGCACTTTCTTCACAACCTCGCACAACTAACCAACAAGTGCACTGGGTCGTCCAAGTAATAAACCTTACGTGACTAAGGGTCGATCCCACAGAGATTGTTGGTATGAAGCAAGCTATGGTCATCTTGTAAATCTCAGTCAGGCGGATAATAAATGGTTATGGAGTTTTCGAATAATAATAATAATAAATAAACAGAAAATAAAGATAGAAATACTTATGTAGATCATCGATGGGAATTTCAGATAGGCCTATAAAGATGCTGTGCACCTTCTGAATCTCTGCTTTCCTACTGCCTTCATCCAATCCTTCTTACTCCTTTCCATGGCAAGTTGTATGTAGGGCATCACCGTTGTCAATGGCTACATCCCATCCTCTCAGTGAAAAAGGTCCAAATACTCTGTGACGGCACGGCTAATCATCTATCGGTTCTCGATCATGTCGGAATAGAATACCTTGATTCTTTTGCGTTTGTCATCACGCCCAACAATTGCGAGTTTGAAGTTCGTCACAGTCATTCAATCCTGGAATCCTACTCGGAATACCACATACAAGGTTTAGACTTTCTGGATTCTCATGAATGCTGATGAGCGGATAATTTGTACGCTTTTTGGCATTGTTTTTAGTACGTTTTTAGTATGTTTTAGTTAGTTTTTAGTATATTTCTATTAGTTTTTAGTTAAAATTCACTTTTCTGGACTTTACTATGAGTTTGTGTGTTTTTTTGTGATTTCAGATATTTTCTGGCTGAAATTGAGGGACTTGAGCAAAAATCTGATTCAGAGGCTGAAAAGGACTGCAGATGCTGTTGGATTCTGACCTCCCTACACTCGAAGTGGATTTTCTGGAGCTACAGAAGCCCAATTGGCGCGCTTTCAACGGCGTTGGAAAGTAAACATCCTGGGCTTTCCAGCAATGTATAATAGTCCATACTTTGCCCGAGATTTGATGGCCCAAACCGACGTCTCAAATCAGCTCAAAACTGCCCGGCGTTAAACGCCGGAACTGGCACAAGAATGGGAGTTAAACACCCAAACTGGCACAAAAGCTGGCGTTTAGGAGAGAGAGTGTTCAGTTAACCGGCTAAACTTGGAGCAGGAATGTATATGGCACATATTTAACAATAATTTTGGGGACTGGGGACTTAGTTAATTTTTCTGGGGGACAAATCTGTCGTGTGGCCAAATCCTTAGGGACCCATTTGTAATATTACTCAATATTAATTTATCATTAAAATACCCTTTTATAATAAAAATTAAAATATTTTTGAAAATAAATATTTTTTAATTATATTAAAAAATATAAATTTAAACTTTAAATAAAAGCTAAAATACCCTTGTAATTAATTTTTATAAGAACACAAGTTCTGAATGTTACTAAAAATACTAAAGTAATTTTATAAGAACTAATTCATATTATTTAATTGTATTAGGAATTAAAAATTTAAAATAATTTTAAAAACATTAAAATACTCTTATATTTAATTTTTAAGATATTAAAATAGTCTTTTAGGATTAATCTTGGAAATATAAAATACTTGTTTAAAATTAAAGTTGTTTAATTATGTTTAAAATTTTATATTTTAATTTTAAAATATTAAAATATCCCATTCCAAAAAAATATATTTAACTATTTTTGTTTGTTTTACTCTTTATATTTATCTTAAATAAAATAACTCAATCTTATATACTTTACACTAAATACAACACAAAAAACTATGTGGTCTCTATCGTCTTTCAATTTTTATTTTTCAGTCTTTCTCTTAGTATTAGTCTATCATCCAAACACAGTGTAATAATTTTATTTATATTTAAGAAACAACGTTTAGCTTTAGATAGATAAATAACTAACGAAATTATTATTATTATTATTATTATTATTATTATTATTATTATTATTATTATTATTATTATATGTTTGTTTGTTTTTTACGTAAGTATATATATTTTTTAGATTAAATTTATATAATATAAAATTTTTTATCATTGCGTACATATTTAATATTATAATTTTGTTTTCCACAACATAAAATTGTTATATATTTGTTTGCTTTTTACATGAGTATATATATTAAATTTATATATCACAAAATCTTTTATCATTGCATTCATATTTAATATTATAATTTTTTTTCATATAAAATAAAATTTATTTAAATTTTAATATTATATACATAAAATATATTTAATATTATTTTTTTCTAAGATTCTAATATATCTTTTCTTTTCTGAATTTGGTGCATGAATTTTTAACTTATATTTTATAAATTATTTATTTTAATTCTAAAGTTC
The DNA here is from genome assembly GCF_003086295.3 of Arachis hypogaea. Lineage (NCBI taxonomy): Eukaryota > Viridiplantae > Streptophyta > Magnoliopsida > Fabales > Fabaceae > Arachis > Arachis hypogaea. Next base: position 39,852,889 of record NC_092045.1, on the reverse strand, counting down.
AGTAATTTTTTTTGTACCAACATATTACTTTTAATATTCATATACTATTTTTTTGTTTTGAATTTGAGCCCAATATGTAATATTTACAAAACAAAATCAAAATTTATAAAACAAAATGATTAATCTGATTAACAGATTATCTTTTTAAATTTAGACCATTCAAATAAAATATAATAAATGAAAAATTTAACTTTAACAAACTAACAAAGTGTACAATACTCTATACTTAATAAAGAGTGTTTAAGAATGAGCTCAGAACTCTCCATGATCCAATAAGACCAAGATAAAAAACTCTTGAGATTTGTGAGTTAAGAGAGTGATCCAAAGTCGAATCATAAACATTTGTAGACAGGTGATAATAATCGACTTCCATAATTCGAGATCATCTAACAGTTGTCAAAATTTTATTGAGTTAGGTAGTAAAATGTTGTCGATGATCAACCAATGTCATTCCACCGACATTGGCTAAGCTAGTGGTAATTTCAGGTGTTTGTGTTGGTTGTAGGCATGATAAGTTGTCGAGTTATCGTTTAGTCGATGTCGGTAGTTTCATTTAGGTCTTTTAGTAGGCAGACAGTTAATTAAATGGCTAATGTAAGTCATAAGTGGTTGGTTGGTATGGATATATTCGGTCGACAAGGTTTTGTTGATAGATGGTTAGTCGACGCTATTGATATATCTTTCTGTAAGACTGCTTCTTTCACTTTTTTTTCAAAATCTTTTTATAAAGAATAAATTGATCTTTTTTGTAATGACATAAAATAATAATAAGAAAAAAGAAGTAGAGTAAATGAAGCAAGCTTTCCCTTTATTTTCAGAATACTTAATTTTATATTTATATATAAATAATAAATTAGTCTTATAGAAAGAATATCACGTAAAATATTTTGATGGTTAAATTATTAATTAGCAATCATTAATAATAAATAAGAATGTTATAGTAAGTAGATGAAGAGAGAAAACAAATGAAAAAATTTTCTTAATTTTTGCGTCTTCTTAATATTACGTGTTTAGAACGGAAAAATAAAATGTTAAATTCTCACTCTGCTGCCATTCTTCTTCTTCCATTCTCCCACTAAACTTGTGCCTTTTTTTTATCGAAATTTCTCTCTATGATGTCTTACTCCTTCGAGTTCCGATCAAGATTCTAAAACTGTCATTACGTTGATGGTGAGTTGTTATTCAATTTAATTGATTTGGTTTTTCGACCATTTAGAGTGTACTAATTTAAAATTTTTAGTTTGATTTTAACAAAATTGAGGTGTGTTGTAGAATAAAGCCTAATTACATCTGATATTTTTTTATAAAATTAGCATATTAATTTATCTATAGATTGAAATTTATTGTAACTTATTGTGTTTATTATTGTTATTAAACAGTAATTGATTTTACTTATTGTGTTTATCTATAAGTGAGAATATTTTATAAATACGAAAAAATTTAATTTACGAATAATTACATGTTCAAGATAAAAACTTGAACTTATAAAATAGAACTATAGGATGAGAAAGATGAAATAATTCTGTATAGAAGACGAAAGGATTCTTCTTTAAAAAGTATACAATTGAACATGCAAAATTGAATTTTATTATCACCTTTGTTGCCTTATATTGTCACCTCTCCTTCCTTGTAGTCGTCATCATTATCCTCATAGTTCTTTATTCTTATATGCCTGTAATTGCCGTCATCACCTGCCAAGTCTCTACTATTCTTTGTTCAATTCTTCGTCTACTTCTCAAGATTTTATTATCCAAATTGTAATTTAATTAAGTTAAACTTTGTAATTGACAATTTTTCATAAGAATGATATCTACTCATCACTTTATTATTTGAAACGACTAATATATTTGTTAAAAAGTACGTGCATCTAGCTCAAGTCATTAACTATATATGTCTATGATAAAAGAAGAATAGAAGATGACTTGATTAGGCTTTCAACTATTAATATAGAACTTTGTACTCTTACACAAGACACACAAACACTCGCTCTAACACTGCTATGGCTTTTATATTCTAATTGCTAAGTTTAGCTCATGATTCGAACCATATATATAGTTTTATTGGAGGCCAACAAATCCTCCACTAAGTAAAACCTTATCTGCGTGGAAATTTTTATGACAAATATAGTTTTACAAATTATTCATTTGGATTGGAGCCTTATTAATTTTTTTTTTTCGTGTGTCTTGGATTGGAGTCTTGATTATTATTATTATTGTTTATAAAGAGAGTGGATTCTCTCAATTTATTTTCGTTAATTAATTGGTAAAATATATTTTTTATCTTAATTTTTTAAGTGAAATTAAAAAAAGTATGAAAAAAGTATTTAATAATAAAAGTCATGTTTTACTAAATAGAATTGAATATTCTAAAATTTGAATTTTATCTTAAAGAGTAAAGTGTAATCTTGAATAATTTTTCTTTTATATTTATTTTTAGTCCCACCTATAAAATAAATGAAAAGAGATCATACTTTATTTTCTAAAGTGAAATTTAAACTTTAAAAGATGTAAATCCTTACCAAATAACTAATAGAAAAGAATTAAGAGGATTTACTTGGAGTTACAAGCTAGTTCATTTGTTGGCCTTTTAGAGTTTGCTTTAGATTTTTTTTTTTTTTTCTTGCTTTAGCTATTAGCTTGCAGTTTGTTTACAGAGCATAAATGATGCCGAAATAAGGCCCATAAAAAGAGGAATCCCAACTAATGTATCTTAAATGAGCAACTAATGATGCCTTGGGACAAAAATAGGGTTATCCTGCCCAACTAATGTATCTTAATGAGCAAGTTCCACATCTAGGAGAGTCTTCGTTCTCGATGAAGGAGAGATCCAGGGGGCGAATCTGCTCCGAAACCCGACGCCACAGTGGCTTCAACAGGCGTCGCTGCGGCCGAAGGCAACGACACAGGAAACGGCGGCGAGCGGGCGGAGGCAGTGATGGAAGCGAAGCCACAATTTCACTAAAGTCCAGATCCGAAGAACAACGATATTTGCATTGCCGCATTGGAGGGGATGTATCTTCCACAGCCATCCAGCTTGAGTTGAGTTAGTTACAGCTCTGTTAGGAACTTAGAATAGGAAACCGGGTTCTGGGTCAGGGTGGGTTGGGTGTTCGGGTTCGGGAAGGGATCATGGGCTAGCCCAAGACCAAAAGAAAAAAAATAAAAACCGCTGCAATTGTTCTCTGCTGTACCCGATTTGCGCATTACGACGTCGTTTAAGAAAGCGGTGAAAAATTGAAAATGGCTTCTGCATCTAGAAGAAGGTAAAAAAAAAAAAAAATAGAAGAAGAAGAAAAGATGTATAAATAGCGGTGACAACAATAGCAATTAGGATTTAGGACCTACTTGCGGTGGCTTCCATTCATAGAGAGATCACAGATTTCAGATTAGAGAAGTAAGTGCTTTACCATTGCTTTTGTGATAGTGATTATAATTTTTCTTAATTATGTACTGATTTAGCTGATTCCATGCGTGTAATGTTTGATTTATATTTCTTTGTTATCAATACATGTATCTTTGAAATTAAAGAAAAAAAACATAGTAAACCGCCATGAAAAAAAAAAATCAGGTGATTCAAATCATAGGGTTTGTTATGCATATGTTTATGTTTTATTAAATCTGAGAATCGCTTTCCTAAAATAACATGGAAGTAAATGAATAGCAGGTCAGCATGATTGAATTGATGTTTGGCCAAAGAAAGGATTGTTTTATGGTCACATTATCAAAAGTTACATGTGAATCGGAATCCATTTTTATTGTCAAATTATTTCAAAAGGGACAGATGATTTTTTGTTTTAACTCCAGGTTAAATGCATTAGCATTGAAGATCAACAAGATATTCTTGTATATTTTTGGAGCACATATAGTATATGTGCTAGAAAGAGCAACCACTTGTTTTCCTTGTATAGTAATCGTTATAAGATAAATAAAAAGGTGAATTCTATAGTGATTATGATTACAACCGCTATGGTGGCTATAAAATTTAGACAACCGGTTCTTGGTAACGCCATCTGTCCTTTTGGCTGTGTTTGTTTAGAGGGATGGGATACTGAGACAGGGATACAGAGACACAAAATCATGTTTGACAGATGAGACATGGAGACACTGAACTAGTGTATTTTGTGTTCATCTTGACAAGAAAAGCACAGAGACATTAACAAGAGACACAAATTATTTTTCATTTTCTATTTTATTATTCATTTTTTATTATTGTTCATCTAGTTTATTATCAAACAAAATACAAGAATACAAAATTTTATATCTCTATCATTTTTGTCTTGTTCTCACTATCTTGTCTTGTCTTGTGTCAGAAACAAATGTAGCTTTTGTGCCTCATAGGTTGGCTCCAATAATTGCTCGTCTAAAGACTAGATGGACTTAAAAGTAACATTCTTTAATTTAATCATATTTTTTTTTTATTTTTTCAAATTAAAAGTGTTGCTAAATAGTAAAAAAAAATGTGACTTTGATTTTAGCTACATTTTTAGGTGTTACTAAAGCTTCATAGCCACCATAGCTGTATAACCATAGTCACCATAGAACACCAAATAAAACTTCAAGAATGAGGGACCATGGACTTACGGTTGCCCCTAAAACCTGCATTAAATTAAATGTACTTAAAAGAGTATGCAAGTATTTTTCTAAATCAACCCTCACTCTTTGTGCTGTACCACTACCATATGGTTTCAGTTCATAGTCTTCAAAACTCTACACTTAACTTCTGCATTAATGATAGGTGTCTTAGTTAGACCCAAGCAAAAGTATCTGCTGCTACTGCTAGTAACTTCTTAGACAATGGCTGATTTCACCATATTAAATGGACTATTTAACCCCATGGCAGTTGGATTATTCAATATCAGTTTGAGTCATTTTCTGTGTTGTTGAAATGTGTTGTGTTAGGGACTTGGGTATTATGGGGTGCTCAAAGTCCCACATCGAATAGTATGGGATGCTTGATGTTGTATATAAGGAGAGTGGTTCTTCCCCCTTAACAGCTAGCTTTTAAGGTGTGGTTTCCCACTTTTCTTAGATACTTAACAATGGTATCTGGATTAAGGTGAATACCGAATACTGATAGACCGTAGCAAAGTGGCTACCGTTGGGTCAGTGTCGATAGAGTGAAGCCGCCGTGGACGTCGGCTCTCCAGGGCCGGTGTATTGTTAGGGACTTGGGTATTATGGGGTGCTGTTAAGTATCTAAGAAAAGTGGGAAACCACACCTTAAAAGCTAGCTGTTAAGGGGGAAGAACCACTCTCCTTATATACAACATCAAGCATCCCATACTACTCGATGTGGGACTTTGAGCACCCCATAATACCCAAGTCCCTAACATGTTGTCAACTTTGATAACTTTGGCATAAGTTTCAATTATTAAAAACATCTATTCTTGTAGAGGTGATTGTTTCATGGAAAGGACTTAACGTCATAGGTAGAAGACTTCAGATCCTACTGGTTAATGAGATAAGTATTTGCAACATATACTACAAGCTTTTGTAGCATACAATTATTCTCACATTTTTTTTTGTGGATTTATTCTTCGCTAACGTTAACTTGAAACTATAATGTCTTTCATGGGCATGAAACCATTTTTTGGACTATGGCAGTTATTCACTTCTTTACAGCCCCATTTGGCAGGGTCCGAAGAGTGTAGATGCATCAACTTTCACCATCAATCTGTTAAATTCAGAATACTGCTAATCTGCTATCAGTAAATTGAAGTTGATAACTTGATATTATTTGTTACTAAGATATAGTTTTTCATTTTCTTTTTATCTGAAAAAAAGAGCTGATATTTGAGATTACCATTTAATCACACTGAAGAGTTTTATTTTTAATTCTTTCCTTATTGAGAAAATGCAACTTTCCTGAAATTTCTGGTTGCGGTATCAATCTCATGCCTCTTTATTTTGGCAATAACAGTCTTTTGTCCCTTCTTGTTTGGATTTTTTGTTTCCTATTTTCAGTTAATATTCTGGACGTTTCAGTTCAACTTAAGGTTTCAAGAAAACTGTCAGTGTTAACTGTTATGCCGTTATGGTGATAAGTCTTGAGTATCATTTATCTGATCTCAATCAATTGACACTCACTTATTGTAGTTATCATTCATATCAGTAACTTTCCTTTTAAGGGATGCTGTAATAATATATACGAAATCCATTGTAGGATTGCATCTTTCTCTTCTTGGATAAGTGGGGTTATGAAAGCCAAATATCTGGTTGCATCATCATTCATTCATTCATCAAAGAGTGCGTAGCTAACTGGAAAACTAACATGTCAGCATCACTTCTGGATATTCTGATTGTTGAATCATTTACTAATCATTTTCTCATTCGATACGCAATCCTGTTTTTGATTATTCTCTAGAGATAAAGTGATACATTGACAGTTATTTTGAATCAGAGGGAGCAGTAATTACTTATAGTCATTCGGTGTATATATTTTTTTCTAACTGTACTTAGGTTAAAATGTTTTGACTTTTGATCATTCCATACTTGTCTTCCACTGAATTTTCAGATTGGAGTTAATTTGAATTACCTGAAGGATGTTGGAGAATTTAAACTGCATGTGTAAAAAGAGCATTTCTTTGGTGAAGAGTAAGATTTTCACTAAATTTGTAGAGAATATGTGCATTGTACATGATCATTTTTTTTATTTTTGGTAATTTTTTTTATTATAAAAAGAGCAATTTTCACTTCTCATTGAAATCTACAATGCACCATAGCATTATCCGTGTAAAAAAAAAATGTACACTGTATAAAAATAGAGCTATTTTAGTTATAGCAAATGATCTTGAACATCAATGGCTTATGTTGTTGTTGTTGAAATTAAAGAAGGGCTAAAGTGGCATCAGCATTACATGAAAGGAGTGGCAAGGGTGACACAAATAGAAAGAATGATGATCCTAGAGTCTGTGGACACAGTAACAGTGATGTTGATGGTGCCATGTGAGTGCTTTGTTGTACAATTGTTTTTATTTGTAATGAAATTGAAAGAACACTGTTGTATATAATATCATATGGTGATAGAATGTGTTTCAATTCATTTGCATTTTTTTTTTCTTTTTCTTTTTTCAAAATCTTGTCATCTTTGTCTTAATGCTATCACCCCTGAGTAACATTATTGATGAGTTGACAAAACGTGCTTCCAAGATATTACTTTAGCTTGGTAATAACAAAGCAAGGTTCCTTTTTGCCTTGTTGTATGTAATGTTATGAAATCAATTGCAGCATATAGATTGTGTTAGGATATAAAACTATTAATGTGTTATATATCCCAGCATATTAAAGTTTTTATTATTGAAATCTTCCCAAGTTTGAACATATATTTGATTATTTGTCCCTTTTCTATGTCTGCAGTACAGTGTTGTAATGAATTCCATGTATATGGTTTGAAATCACAACCTCTCTGTGGTCACTATGAATTTTAAGACATTCTTCTTTTGACATAATTTGTTGTGGTTAATTGTCTTAGTGTGACCTTTTAATAATTGAAGGGAAGTAAACCAACTTGGGTTGGTTGAGTAATCAACTAACTTATCTATTTAAGTAAGTGTTGAAAGTTGTATGTAGTAATTTATTGGCTAGTAAGAGACTTCAAATGGAGTTCTAATTTGAGACGGATTGATCTTTGATTTGTTTAGTTAGAGGATACCGTGAAAAACCAAAATAATTGAAGGGAACTCTAAGAGCAAAGATTTAGTTGTATCCGTATGATTCCAAAGTCATAAGTTTAAACAGTAGAATCAATCGCTAACATTTACATTAGATTAAACTACCTACATTATACATTTTGGCTGTGATCTTTTTCAAGATTCTACATAACGTGAAATGCTTGTGCATTAAGTTGCCATCTTTTTCTCTTATAGTTAATTGCTCTTATAAGTAATTAAACCATATGCATATGAATCCTCAACCTTAAAATTAATAATAATAAAAAGAAACCATTGTTATCTTTGTCCTGTTTTATTACTATTAGCATTTCAACTCTCATGTACAGTTGAATTGATGGTTTAAGCTTCTTCGCGATTATTCCATTTATGGGACCGCGATCATGAAAGTGCATACTATATGATATTATTGATTTGATTCAGAGAAGTATTATACTATTATTCAAAAGAATATTATACTTAGAAAGATAGCTTTGCACGCTAGAAACGGGAATAAAAAAGGAAAGAGGAGCGGGTAGGGATCTAACTAATAACATGATATGAAAAGTGATAATGATGCTAATTGATTGCATATGAAACTAAACCATCTTAGGTAGTGGTTTTGTCCCCTTTTTCTTAATATAATTTTTGTAAGAACATGTTCATTAATTGAATTGAAGGTTTATACAATAGAGACTAGAGAGCATAAACCTAATGAGTTAATTCTATTGATTAGTGGTTATCATGGATGAGATTTCTCGTTCAAATGGTCATATTCAACTCGAATAGATTAGTTAGAAAACACTAGAAAAGTATACGGCGATTATGCACCACATTGCGACTAGATCGAAAGCGTTTGTAAGGTCTTCAAATTTCTAATCTTTAACCCTAAATCTTGATCCTACGACGCAAAGAGTAAGGGGAGGGGGTTTGTTTTAGCAATGGCTTCCAAATCTCCAACCATAGTCCCATAAGGTTCCAATAATGTAATGTACTATGTTTTGGTCCCCTCCTCTCCACCAAAGATGATCAAGCTTCATGCCCATGAAAGCCTTCGGATCCCTTAGGCTAAGGGCATCTTCCCTTTTAAGTTGGCCAATTAATTCCCAACATTTGGCTTTTTTATGGTCACAGCTCGTGGCCTATACGTTAAGCAATGTGAACTCTCAACCATGAAAACCAAGACACGTTGCATAAGCTATAGTTTGATTTTAGTTTGCAGTTATGTAAACAAATTTTGCCCAAGTAATAATATATGGTTTTGGATTTGCCCCCTGAATGACGAAGCTATGCGAGACATGGACTAGACATAATATACCAGTGAAGGGATTAGACATGTGTTAGACTTATTCATATAGTGATATTAAGGTAATTAGTGATAGTAGAAAAAGAAAATTATGGTATAAATATTGTATTTATCTCTATCTTATTCTAACTGTGATCATTACCATATTGAAATGACATTTATCATGGCTTTAGAAAATATGCTGAAATAAATTAAAATTTATTAATTTGCGTTCTTCAAATAAAATTATATGGATTAAAAACAGGTGTAAATTTTAATCCATACAAGAGATAGATATAGAGGTGGTATCTAATGAAAAAGGTGTCTATATATATAGGTCTTATAGGGTATAGTCTCATTGAATAATGGTATAATCAAGAACACGAGGTAAATATGTTAAATTACAGAGAATCTAGGACCACTGAGCCATAGAACTTCAATAAATAAATAAATATTATAAATAAAAAGAAAAGAAAAATAGTTGATAATATCTTTATTATTTGTACTACTACCGCTTACACTTTTCAGATCAATTAATGCACTAAGCTATATGTGCCAGCCACCATTCATTCATAAATATTGTGGATACATGCATTAGGTTACATGAACCTCACTATAAAAAGGAGGTTGGTATTTAAATTTTGGGTTAAACAAGAGGAGAGATTAATAAGATGAAGCCATGGAAGTCCTGGTGGCAAGGAATAATAATTTCTAATAATATATATATTATTTGAATAATGACCTCATCAATTTTATCATAATAATAACATATATGCTCTTTTCTAATCGTTTCTCCAAAATCTTGTAGGTAGACCATGAAGAGGGACAGGAAATGGGCTATATTGAACTCCATTCTGATTTTCAACAACTTCCCACCTGCCAGCAGAAATTATTGAATAATGAGCATTGTAGTGCATATATATGTAAATAAAACATTAAAAAATGTCGTGTCAAAATTTGGCACCAGAAAATAAAAAAGGAGGCAGAGAGAATTGAAGAAATTAAACAATGTTTACCTAAATTTGGTGACCAAGTGGTGAATTAAAATCAGCATGTTCAACTTTGCAAGCTCATTTCCTGGACAAGAGTGAACTCCGTTGCCAAATGGCATGAAAGTGTTGGGTTTTGGAGCCATCTAAGATTCAAACAGAAACCATATGTGTTTTAGAAAATTTTCAATTAAAAATGAAATAGTAAATTGATATTTTATTATTATTATTATTATTAGGAGAATAAATTATTTTCTAAAAGTATTATTAATAAAACATACCTCAAATCTTGAGGGGTCAAAATTGTGAGGAGCAGGGTGGAATTCTGGATTATGATGGATGTTCCTGAATAGTGGCATTACCTTCCAACCTTTTGGTATGAGATATCCTAATCATACACATCATAGGAAAAAAACAAGAATTTAGAAATCACGTAGCAATACTTGGTAGCTGATTTTAGTGTACACGTAACATAACTCTAATAGTATAGTATAGTATCTTTACCTTTATATTCTACATCAACCACAGCCTCCCTAAATGTAAAAGATATGATGCTTGCCATCCTTAGGCTTTCCAATATCACCTGCAATAATGCGTCAACATCCATAGACATGAGATCCATTCAAGAAGTTGTTTTTCCAATTAAACTAGAACTTGGAACTTTTTAGTTGTTTTGGCACATTAAGGAATGCATGCTTAAAAAAATTGTATGTTTATGTAATACTTTGTTATATTAATTAATAGAACATCTTTAATAGACCTATGAGTTTATTTGGAAATAATAAATCTTAAGAGAAATATTGCAATAAAAACTTTTTTAAACAACCACATTAACAAATTATTATTTCTACAACTGTTTCCTAAACATTTTTAAATAAATTAATCACAAATTAAAAATATTTCACTTAGTAAATAATAAATATATCCCTTTTATTTCACATTAACTGTTTTTTAATTTTGCATAAATATTAAGATAATTATTAATTTTTATTAAAAATATAAATAACTAAAAGAAAAAATAAAAATATTTTTATATTATTTTCTTTTTTTTATTAATTCTTTAACTTTTTACATTTTTTGTTTGATAAATAAAATTAATTAATAATATTTAATTTATAAAAAGTAAAAATAAAAAGAGAAAATTAATTTGAAACAGAAGAAAAATAGTACGTATAGGTTAGTAAAAGCAAAAAGTATTTATGACGTACCCTATGAGTAAATGGCATATTTCTGGTTTGACCCCATGTCAATGGCATCTTCCCTTGTTTAGTTGCTTCATATACCGCCATCTGCTCTGCCTACAATTCATACAGTGTAATCCCATTATATTATACTGTTGACTCATCAATAAATAAATAAATAAATAATTTCAACGCTTTAATTTATTATGGCCTACATAGATTTGGAAAATCTTTCCATGGGGACAAAAAGCAAAACACGAAAAATTAAACTTGATGAACTAACTTACTTTGATTGCTTCAAGAAGTTTCTGGTCATCATGAAGATATTTGAGAATCCATGTTAGAACACTTGCTGTTGTGTCCTGAGCCGCAAACAGAACCCCAATAACGTTATCTGCTATTTGTTCATCCGTTAATGTTTTCCCCTTTTCATCTCTGTAGTTCAACATGTGACCCAATAGATCCTTCTCCATCAATCTTTGCTCCTTCCTCTTGCTAATTATTTCACTTATTATCTCCCTGATCCTCTTCCTAGCCTTTAACATATTTAAACAAAAAAGAGAAAACATTAAATACGTCAAGTATGGAACATTTTACTTGTTTTTATTTCTTTTTAATTTTTAAATTGTAATAAGTTCTACTATAAGTGTTAACTGCTTTTTTTTTTCTTAAAAACCAACCATATTACATAAACATGGAAACATACAGGTCGTATACTGTCTAATTAAAAATGTTAAAAGAAAAAGATGAGTAGGTTTCAATTGTAATAAGACTTCTTTAAAAGAAAATAATGTAGAAAAAATGTACCAAGAGTGCTTTGGAGTATGAAGTTCCACGAATCATTGTTGGGAAAGAATTGTAGCCTTTCTCAACTATGCTGTAGTTCTCTTTAAGCTGATCTCTATAATTTCCTTCCAAGTTACCAAACACTGAGAGGATTCCAACGTTGAAAGAGAACTGTCAACAAGTGAGTTAGAAAAATCAATAATATAGATCATGACCTCACAATAATAATGGAGGACCCATATATTTATGAGGAACGAATCAACAAATAATAACAAAATCCAAATCCAAATCTAACGCAATGCAATAAAATTAAATCACCAAAAGAGACAATATTAATGGATACCTTAATTTTATTTTTATTATTATCGCATATCAAAATTATACTCTTATTAAGAGAAGAGGTATATTTTTAGAAAGTAAAATAATGAAAGCGAACCTTTTTCATTTCTTGGAAGGCGTTGACGACGTCTCCGGCGGAGACCCAGGATTCCAAGGAGGAAACAACCTCGGTCTCGATGTCCGGGATGAGTCGGCGGATGGTGTCCGGGGAGAGGGAGTTCTGGACAAGCTTCCTTATAAGGGTATGGTAGTGACCTTGGTGGAAGAACAATGCAGAAGGACCTATGAGCTTCTCTTTGCTCTTTGGGTATGTTGGCTTGAACAAGTGCGCGTGTGTCACTAACACAAACCGCGCACCCTCGGGACTCGCCAGCATCACGCATGGACAACCTAGTATGTGTGTCTTAAAAATCTCCCCATATCTGCACACCATACGAACAGTAAATAGGTTAGTAATAATATCAATAAACTTATTTATTTATGTCTAACAGAACCTATTCTTTGATAGTTTTTAAGAACCTTTTCTGTTTGGACGCAAAGAAGATGTTAGGGTCCTGTGAATAAAGCTGAAGAGTCTCTCCAACGTAAGGCCAACCCATTGAGCCAGGTGGAAGCTTAGGTTTACTAGCTACGTTTTCGACTTTGTCTCGTTTCTTTGTTAGAAGATTTGAGAAGAGGAATAAGAACAAGAGGAGGAAGCACATCCATGATAGTAATAATAATAAGGTAGAAATAGAAGCACTAATCTCCATACAATATTATTATAGCGCCTTAGCTAGCTTTTTCTTCTTTAATTGATGATGATAACAAAGGATTATTCAAGTTCCCGCAGTAGTTTGCGGGTGAAGAGAACGAGGAAATTATTAAATGGAAGAATAGGTAGCTTGCTGTGTGTTGTGTTCTCTTTGTTCAAAGTTAATGAAGGATACGTTGGAGTTAGATGGTATATATAGAGGCAACAAGTACGCACGGTTGGGAGGCATGGGTCTTTATCTACATACTAATCAAATTTCAAATTAATAATGATTATCTTTTTTAGTTAGATTTTAGTTCAAATGAGATTTCAAGGTACATATTATTGTGAGTAAAATACTGTGTATCTAATTCATCTTCATAGTTATCATTCCAATATATATTAATTTTGGAAACATAAAAAAAAAGTTATTAAGAGAATAATTAGAGAATGAATTAAAATTCTTTATTATTATTATTATTATTTTCAATAAATACACTGAAGGTTTAAATTTTATTTTTTAAAGAAAAAATTTTAATAGATAAGTCTATTTAATATGAACGCTAGAAGCAAATTTTAGTTTAACAATCTGAGTTATTATAAAAATTGTTCACGTTTTACCCAAAATGTTTGAGCGCTACTATATATAGTATATATACACTACTACTGTATGGATAACTGCGGCCAAATAGTCAAATGGATCGGACAAATAAAGCATTTCTGATGTATCTCAATTCTCATGGATAAATGTTACAAAAAGAATGATGAGGTGTGACGTGAAGAAGGAGCCTTTATATAATCTGTGGTCAAGGTTTCGATTTTAAGTATCTAAGATGGGAATGGTTTGTAATTGTTTTTGAGCTTTTTTTATTTTGAGTTTTTTTTTTTTGGAATAAGAAGATGTATTATTGTTATTATTATTGCGGTTGTTGTTTGAGAAAATAAGAATAATAATTTGATGATGAATAATATTATAGTTTTGGGTTAAAAGCCTACAAGTATTGTTTATGTATGTGTTTATTATGTAAAAAATTAATATGTTCAATAACAAGTTCAAATGTTCATAGACTACATTCATTCTCATTGTTGACCCATGTCAAATGTATCCAACACTCCAATCAAATACTTTTTTTTTTCTTCTGATTATAATCTATGTGACTAATCCTAAATTAAAGAAAAAAAGAATTTTCACAAGTAAAAAAAAAAATGTTTAGAATAAAGTTCAAAAATTAAAAAAAAAAAGTGAATTGCCAAGTATTGACCTTGAAAAGAAAAGAGAAAAAAAATCAAAAGTTGAAACTAAAAAAAAATTAAATCAAAAGTTAAATTAGAAGAAAAATCAGCATAACAATTTTATTTTTGTGTTATCATTCTAACTTGGTGAAGTTGTCTTTCTTCTATATGCACCATTTGAGTAAGAAGAAGAATATGAAAGTGATATATTTTGATCGTAAATCAAAGGTTACAATTAAAATTTAGGGATAAAGAATGGAGATGTTTCAAATCTTTTAAGTCAAAGAAAAAAAAGAGAAAAAAAAGAAGCTAGATAAGAATTTAAGCCAACTCTAATCACTACTGTTGTTTTATTTTTTTTTTCTGTGTTTTTGCTCTAACATATAGGAAAGAAGAACAATGCCAAAGATATTTAATTAAGCTCAAATTTTGGAAGCTTTACTCTTATTTAAAAGGATAAAAGACCAGAAATTGAAGTAAGGAGAGTGAACATACTGTTTGGTCTTCGTAGGTTTCGAGTCTAACCTTTTTCTCCTTTATAATTTTATATTAAATTTTCTATTTTTTAGTTTTATTCTTCTTTTTTTTAATTAATAGAAAAAGACAAATATGTGAGATATTAGTAAAAGCCATTGAGAAAAAAGGCAAAGAGAACAATATTAGAGAAAAATTAAAAATTATGTCAAACTCTTTTGTATGTATTTTTGTTTATATTCATGATCCTAAGAGGATTCTCTTACTAAATTAGGTGATCACTTAGTAGTTGAAAGTCTAGAGAGTGAATTTAGCCAAATCAAATTTGGATAGAAATTTAATTGGTTTTTTCTTAACAAGATTGGGTTAAATACTTAGGAATTAGTGTTTATAATCTTTGATAAAAATAGTGAAAATTTCACTATAATTGTGGTAGAGACTGAATATAAGTAACATTGTACAAAATAAAAATTGTCTATATGATTGTGTCATTTTTTCTTTTCTATTCTGTTTCTGATTTCTTTCTATATGAGATAAAGTGAAAATTGTCTCTTATTTAATCTATTTCACAGAAATCATAACAAGTTAGTACACTCAAAAGTAACCTGTTGTCTCTATTCCTATTCAATCTTTAAAAGACAAAATAAAATTATCTCTTACACAGTTAATTTTACAAACTCAACAGTAACTTCTGGTTTAAATTCAGTTTAAGTTAAAAATATATAAATTTAAAAAATGTCATAAATTTAACCGTTTTTTATACTATTGAGAACAACAACAATTTTTAGAAGATACTATAATTTTAATTTAATTTTTAAAAATTATACTTTTTGCTTTCACCCACATTTTATTATTTATTAATTTTTATTCAATTAATTTTTTGGGTACTAACGGATTTATTATTGTCAACATGTTTTAAAATCTCGGGACATATTTATCAAAAGTGAAGTTACATTTTACTTATAAATAATTTTTGGTTATTTACAAACTTTTTCTTCAAATTTTCATCTAATAAAACTTTAGCGTGATAAATCAAACATAAAGTGAAAATAAAGCTAAAGAAATGTTGAAGTCGTAATAACAAATTAATAATAGAGAAAAAAATAGATAACCTTATTTACATATATGTTCTTTCTGCTAGGAATGAAAATAGGATAGGTAATCTATTAGGGCCTATAACATAATCTGTTATAAAATAGGCTTGAAATTAGACTATTTTCAAATACCTAAATTTTTTAATTAATAGGCCAGATTTGGATTCATAAATTAGCTAGTCTTATTAACCTGTTAGATTTTTTTAGTCTGATTATGCATAAATAAATATATAAATAATTTTTTATAAAAATTTAATTTTAATGTACTGATAATTTAAAATATTTTATATAGTTAATATAAAAAATAATTATTTTTGCTAATGCAACATTATGTAATTGAATACACATATAAAACAGTTTTATATTGATAAAATTAATTTTTTATAATTAAAAAATTATTAAATATTTTAAATTTATTATATTTTATTATAACTACTTTTACATATTTTAAATATTTTAAAAATTTAAATTTAAATATTTTCAAAATTTAAATATTCTTATAAGTATTAAATTTAACATATTACATATAAATAATAGTTTTTAAAAATAGTTTATTTTAAAATAACATTTTTAAATTTTTTATTTTTATAAAAAAATTGTCAAAACTTTTAACATGTTTCAAACTAAGTCAGACTTAATAACAAGCAAATTTAGTATCTGAAAACAAAAGTTTATAGCAGACTCTAAACCAGGTTCAGATGAATTATTTATATTATTAGCCATATTAGATATACACCAAAATCAGCCACAAATATAAAATACACGTTAAAATATAAAATATATATTAAAAATGAGTTAAACTACACATGTACTTATATATAAATAATTAAATACATAATGGTTGATTTTGGTTACTATTTTAATGTACACAATTAATTTTTGTTACATTAAAGACGACCTGACTTATTTCCACCTCTAATAAGTAAGACGCAACAAGAGTATGCTTTATTAGGAAATAGAGTGTGGGAGCGAAAGCATAAAATTTTCACAATTGAAACAAAAAAGGAATACCAAATATTTTACTAAAGAAATATATAATATATCAGAATTACAAAATTCAGTAACCACTCTGGCCTAGACCAATCCTATGCAAAAGTGATCTTAAATGGGTAATAACTCTAGTCAAACATGTAACATCTTACTACACAAAACCTTATGCTTAAGTTATAAGATAGAGGTGATGAGGTATGACGACCTCTAAAAGCAAAATTATATATATAACATAATAGTGAAAAAAGATATTTAACTAGGAGTCTTTGGAGAAAAAGAGGTAAATCAAAGTTGTTAAATTGAAAAGCGCAATACTCACGAAGTGATAATGCAAGCGAAGAAGATAGAGTAAGCTAACATGGATATATATATACAATAGAGTGCCAAAATACAGATAACAAAACTCAAAACTCGGTTCACAAAGATAACAGGCGCGAGCACATAAGTATACATACAAATATATATATATATATATATATATATGAGAACCCAAAATAAACCCAAAAGACAGAGTTACAGAACCTGTTTCTCCAAAATAACCTTTAAGAGGAGTTAATACATCATATATATAAAAGTGAAGATATTAAGTACCTAACTAAATACAGATAACCAAAATAAAGTCCCGAGAGATAAGAATCTTCGCTAAATCAAAAGCTTCTAGCATGCCTCAACGAGGAGACTCACGTCCTGCATTTGAAAACCACAAAATCCACATGGATGAGAATCAGAGGTTCTTAGTATGGTAACGGTACCCACAATCTAACATATAATGTACTGGGAATGCATAAGGCAATCCTAGAACTTCCAACAGATAATTAAAGATTATAAACATAACTAAACCATAGAAAGTAATAGGCAACTAACTAAGGATCTTCGGTCTATCTAACACTCCCCAATCCAACTCCTCCCAACCGCCACCGGAACCAGTTATAACAAACACATTAATTACAAACAAGGAAAATCACAGGTAGAAAATATATACAGCAGGTAAACACTTAACAAGTAGTTATGCAGTCAATTAGGCAATCCAAATAGAACACACCAAACAAACACATAGATGCATATGATGCATGCCTGTCCTAGTGGCTGATAAGTTTCATTTGTCGGTTATAAAGCCAACCCGACAAGTCTTGGTAGCTAACTATTAGACTGTCCCTCTGTCGTGTATCCCCAACTCGAGTTATTCACAGTCATAATTATCAATATATATATTTACAACACCCACACTGGTGTTTATCCATGGGGACGAGCTCATCCGAAACTTTCACAGTGTCCGGCCACACTTACGACATAGGATCAGCAGAGTATCGAGTCTCAACCTGGAGCACATGGTGGCTAGCCACTGCTTTCACCTAGGGAAACTCGTATCTCAGAGAGGGAAGGTGCAACAATCACATTTTCAATCAATAAGCATATATGCATTCATACTCAGCCGCAAATCAATATTTATCACAGCCATCCGGCTTATAATCATAATTCATAACCAGTCATAATTCATTATCACATACAGCCATTCGACTCACATCATACACAACACTTCTACCATCATCCTCAGCAACCCATACGATCATCATTAATCAGGACTCATCATAATTTTTTCCTTTACTTCATCCACAAGTTACCCCTTTCCCTAGCTTCTTCTCACTACCAGGCATTCTATTATGATTTAGGACTTAAAGGATGAAAATGGAGGTTTAGACGTTTGAAATTCGGTTTTGAAAATACAAAATCATATTTGCTGAAAATAGGGTCACGTGTACGTGTGGGCCATGCATATGTGTGAGCGCGTGTTTGGACCATGTCGCGTACACATTACCATTCATGCATACGCATTCACATCAACCCGAAACAACTGGCCGCGTATGAGGATTTTTGCGTACGCAAAAATTCCGGGTCACGCGTACCCGTGGGCCACGCGTGCGCGTGAGCGCGCATCTTGGCCCTTTTCGCGTACACATTGCCATTTTCGCGTATGCATATGGGCCTGCCAGAGGCGAATGTATGCGTAAGAGAATGTATGCGTACGCATACACAGCAGCAACTCCAAAAAGCTGTTAAGTCCAAAATTTTTAGCTTGCACACCGAACTTTGATCGAGCATAACTTCCTCATTTTAAAATATTTTTCTTCCGTTCTTCGAACGGCATAAAAATCTTAGACAAAATTTTATTTCTA
The DNA here is from genome assembly GCF_003086295.3 of Arachis hypogaea. Classification (NCBI taxonomy): domain Eukaryota; kingdom Viridiplantae; phylum Streptophyta; class Magnoliopsida; order Fabales; family Fabaceae; genus Arachis; species Arachis hypogaea. Next base: position 39,833,966 of record NC_092045.1, on the reverse strand, counting down.
AAAAGTTTGACATAAATTGGAGCTCCAGAGATCAAGTTATGCTTCACCAAAGTTGGCCAAAATCACACTTTTCACCAAAACCAATAAATCTCAATTTTCAAAACATACTCTTTTCAAACCTCTTTTAATTCAACCAAAACCTTACCAATTCAGCCTCAACTACAATTCAACTTCCTTATTCATTCCACAACACATCAATTCTATATTTCATCAATCTTAACTCAATAATCCAAGTTCACAATTCACAATATATAGGGACGGATGTACGTGTGTGGTTGTGGGGGCAAGCGTCCTACTACAATTTGAAAATTTTTTGAGTAGTATATGATATTAATATTTATTTACCCCACTAAATTATTAAATTTGACCTCACAATAATTTTTTATTCAATTTTTAGTACTTCATAATCAATTTAAAAATATTATATTAGATGTCATTAGAATGATCAATTTTCAATTTAAATGAAATTTATGTTTCTTTTTTTTAGAAATTGACTCAAAAAAGTATTATTTATCTTTTTTTATATTAGTTTTACATTTTTTCATAGCAACTGCATTAATTGAAAGAACTTTCTGAACTATGAATCTCAATAAGAGTTAGCTTCTAATTGTATGAGAAGTAACCAACTTGGGTTGGTCGAGTGGTCAGTTCACTCGTCCGCTTAAGCAAGTGTCGTTGTATATATATAAGAGTAATACTACACACTCAAGTCTTTTTATGAATTAAGTCTAACCAAGTTAAACAATAAGATTTAGAATAATGCTATTCATAAGTCATAACTAATTTTTGTTATCTTGAATTAATTTGGTTGGGCTTGTTTAACAAAAAAACTTAAATGCATAGCATTATTCTATTTTAAAAGAAAAATATTTCGATTATATTGTTAAGAAAAAGATTATTCAATTTTTTTAAAATATAAAACCTAAATAATAAAATTCAAAATTATGTGTTATTATTTAAATTATTATTTTAGTATTTTAATTTGTAAATTAGATATTTTAAAGGCTAATTATGTTATATGTACATATAAAATAATCACCAGTATACATATTGAAATAAAAAATATACATTAAAAATAAATTAAAAAATACATATATTTATATACAAATATATAATGATTAATAAATATTTTGGTAGCTGATTTTTATATACACATAATATTTTTATTATAAAAATTATTATTATATTATATATATATTTTGCCCCTACTATCAAAATTTTCTGGATCCGTCACTGACAATATACCATATCAATTTCCAACATTTTATTTTCATCAAACCCCACAAACAAGACTTCCAATTCCACAATGTTCAACATATAAAACCAATTATCCATATCAAGCACAATTTCAACTTCAACTCAACCGTTATATAAGCCAAATATCATCATACACAAATCACATGCATAATCAATAAGGACATCAATTCCTCCTAAAAAAAAAACAATAACCACACAATCTATACAGTCTGTTCGGTAAGTTGGTCTACCGGACGGTTTGAGTTGTTGGTTGGGTGTGAAGATGGGCCCTGTCTTGGTCTGAGTCCTGGGGACGATTCACGTTAGCTGCCGTCCTCCCGATCTATTGACGAGTTAACGGGGGTGCCACCTACAAGGACACTCCGACGCTCAAGTCAGTGTTGGGTGCAGGCGGTAAAGGAGAAAAATTGTGATGACGTACCTTGGGGAGGGTCCCCTTCCCATATATACTGTGTCAGAGGTGGGCCCCGCACAGGTAGACCCACCTTCCGCGAAGCTTCCCCTTGCTAGCTGTTGCTAGGTGAGCTGTCACCCAGGAGGAAAGGCGCTCGAGTCAAGGATCGGGCGCGTGGTCCCCTGCGGGGCGGTCATCCGGACCTGGCAAAGGCGCGTACTGGTCGGGTCGGTTATGGGACCAGCCGGGCTAGGCCGCAACAGTGCCCCCAACGCGCCAGCTGGGGCTGCGAGCACCGTAGGTGGAGCGTTTTGCTTCTCATTATATGCGGTGTCGCTTGGTTGGTTTGTCGTGACAGGGACACGTCTCTTGGGTGCGTGGGTTTTTTTGTTGCAGGGGTGCATTGCTTCTCACGCTGAGAATTTAATGCTCATTATAGGTAATTCAAAACCCCTCACGCAATGACTGTTTTACCCTTGACTTTCGCGCTTCTTTATGCGTCAATTATCCTTTCAGTTTCTTTCATACAGTTTCCATCTTCTACTATTGCATCCTTTTGTCATTCTCCTTTTTCATTCGAACTTCGCTGTTGTAATTCTTCCTTCCTCTCCCAAACTTCCCCTTATTCCATTGCTTCCTTCACACCAACGCAATTATCCAAGTATGTTCTATTTCTTCCCTCTTGTTTAGATTTACTTTATAATTACTTGCCATTTCTGCGTGTGCATTGCTGTTCTTCTGGGTTGATTGGATTGCGTATCAAAAACTGCTAGCACTAGGTAGATGCATTAGGTGGGTTACCATTCCAGGATGTTAGTTTTTTAGGCTTTTGGTTTGAATAGGCTCAGGCTTAGCTAGACTGTTAGTTTTTGATAGCCAGACTGTAGCTTTCTGGTATTGATGCCGATCTCCCGATCTTTTAGTCTAACCGAGTGGTGCCCCCACTGTAGGTATGTGGTGCACGAAATTATAATCACACTTTTGCAATCCACACAACTAACCAGCAAGTGCACTAGGTCGTCCAAGTAATACCTTACGTAAGTAAGGGTCGAATCCCACGGAGATTGTTGGTTTGAAGAAAGCTATGTTTATCTTATTATTCTTAGTCAGGATGGCAACAATAGTGTTTTTCAAATTCAATGGAAAAAGGGAAAAGGGCATAAAACAAATACTTATTGTGCAATAATGGAGAATATGGTGGAGTTTTGGAGATGCTTTGTCATCTGAATTTCAGATTTTCTCTTGTATTCCTCTTCCCACACGCAAGGCTCCTTCCATGGCAAGCTGTATGTTGGGTGTCACCGTTGTCAATGGCTACTTCCCATCCTCTCAGTAAAAATGGTCCAAATGCTCTGTCACAGCACGGCTAATCATCTGTTGGTTCTCGATCATGCCAGAATGGAATCCCTTGATTCTTTTGCGTTTGTCATCATGCTCAGCAATCACAAGTTTGAAGCTCGTCACAGTCATTCAATCCTTGAATCCTACTCGGAATACCACAGACAAGGTTTAGACTTTCCGGATTCTCATGAATGCCACCATCAATTCTAGTTTATACCACGAAGATTCTGATTAAGAAATCTAAGAGATACTCATTCAATCTGATGTAGAACGGAGGTGGTTGTCAGGCACACGTTCATGGATTGAGGAAGGTGATGAGTGTCACGGATCATCACCTTCTTCATAGTGAAGCGCGAATGAACATCTTAGATAGGAACAAGCGTGTTTGAATGGAAAACAGAAATAATTGCATTAATTCATCGAGACGCTGCAGAGTTCCTCACCCTCAACAATGAGGTTTAGAGACTTATGCTGCCAAAAGGTACAAATTTCAGATCTAAAAATATCATGAGATACAAAATAAGTCTCTAAAAGTTGTTTAAATACTAAACTAGTAACCTAGGTTTACAGAAAATGAGTAAACTAAGATGGATAGTGCAAAAATCCACTTTTGGGGCCCACTTGGTGTGTGCTGGGGCTGTTTCTGGAGTTGAACGCCAGGTTATAACTTGTTTCTGGCGTTGAACTCCAACTTGTAACCTGTTTCTGGCGCTGAACGCCAAACTGCAACATGGAACTGGCGTTGGACGCCAGTTTATGTCGTCTATCTTCACGCAAAGTATGGACTATTATATATTGCTGGAAAGCCCTGGATGTCTACTTTTCAACCCAATTGAGAGCACGCCAGTTGGACTTCTGTAGCTCCAAAAAATCCATTCGAGTGCAGGGAGGTCAGAATCCAACAGCATCAGCAGTCCTTTTTCAGCCTAAATCAGATTTTTGCTCAGCTCTCTCAATTTCAGCTAGAAAATACCTGAAATTACAGAAAAATACACAAACTCATAATAAAATCCAGAAATATAATTTTTTCTTAAAAACTAATAAAATTCTATTAAAAACTAATTAAAACATGCTAAAATCTACATGAAATTACCCCCAAAAAGCGTATAAAATATTCGCTCATCACAACACCAAACTTAAACTGTTGCTTGTCCCCAAGCAACTAGATAAATAAAAAAGGATAAAAAGAAATTAAGAAGCAACAATATCTCAGAGTTTTAAGTGAAGCTCAGATTCTAATTTAGATGAGCGGGGCTAGTAGCTTTTTGTTTCTGAACAGTTTTGGCATCTCACTTTATCCTTTGAAATTCAAAATGATTGGCATACATAGGAACTCAGAATTTAGATAGTATTATTGATTCTCTTAGTGTAGTATGTTGATTCTTGAACACAGCTACTTTATGAGTCTTGGCCGTGGCCCTAAGCACTTTGTTTTCCAGTATTACCACCGGATACATAAATGCAACAGACACATAATTGGGTGAACCTTTTCAGATTGTGACTTAGCTTTGCTAAATTCCCCAATTAGAGGTGTCCAGAGTTCTTAAGCACACTCTTTTGCCTTGGATCACGACTTTAACCACTCAGTCTCAAGCTTTTCACTTGGACCTGTATGCCACAAGCACATGGTTAGGGATAGCTTGTTTTAGCCGCTTAGGCTAGGATTTACTTCCTTGGGCCCTCCTATCCACTGATGCTCAAAGCTTGGATCCTTTTCACCCTTGCCTTTTGGTTTTAAGGGCTATTGGCTTTTTCTTTTTCTTGATCCAATGATTCCTTGTAAATTTTTTTTTCTGCTTTTTCTTGCTTCAAGAATCAAATTCATGATTTTTCAGATCAGCAATAATATTTCTCGTGTTCCTCATTCTTTCAAGAGCCAATAATTTTAACATTTATAAAATTCAAGATAAAAAATATGCACTATTCAAGCATTCGTTCAGAAGACAAAAAGTATTGCCACCACATATAATTAATTATAATTTTTCTTATTAAGAACTCGAAAGATATAAATTACCTCTTTATTCTAAAAATCTACTATTTTATTCATGTTTGATGATGATGAGAAAAATAAATTATAACTTAATTAAAAATAAAATCAAAATAGATATACTAATTACCACTACTCCTATATAACTTCTAAGGTAAATTCCTATAGTAACAACTGTCACAGAGTTAAAGCTAAGATTAGAACTCAACAACCTGTATTTTGGAAAGTGAATGTTCCTCTAGTCTGTGGGGTGCTTGGTCCTTCAAGAATTAATTTCTGACGCTTCAGTTCCCTCAAGTCACGCCCTTGCTCCTCTTGTTCCCTAAGCAATTTGCAAAGCATGCTATTTTGATTATTATGTTCTTCCTTTATTTGGTCCATAGCTTCTTACAACTTGGGAACAGATGCCTCAAGATGCTCCCAGTATTCAAATTGAGGGATTTCTGGGAGAAATTCCTGTGCTCTCCTCTTGATGGGGTCATCCTGCAATTGTTGTTTTTCCATTGATATTTTAGTAATTGGCCGCTCAACTGAGATATACTCAGTTATTCCCATCCTCACTCCAGCATCTTTGCAGAGCATAGAAATTAAGCTTGGATAAGCCAATTTGGCATCTTTGGAGTTCTTGCTTGCTATTTTGTAAAGTTCACACCAGATTAGTTGATGAACTTCTACTTCTCTTCCCAACATGATGTAGTGAATCATCACTGCTCTTTTAACAGTGACTTCAGAATGGTTGCTAGTGGGCAATATAGAATGCCCAATGAAGTCCAACCAGCCTCTGGCGATTGGTTTGAGATCTTCTCTCTTGAGTTGAATTGGGATGCCAGTAGTGCTGGTGGTCCACCTGGCTCCAGGGATGCATATATCCTCTAGAATCTTGTCCAGGTCCTTGTTTGTTCTCATCATTCTCCTATTAAAGGAGTATGGGTCATCTTTCAGCTGAGGCAGCTTAAAGATCTCCCTGATTTTGTCAGGGTGAATGTGAACAATCTTTCCTCTGACCAAGGTCCGATATTCATAGAGGGCAGTTCCAGATATTTTCTGCCTATCTGTTTGCCACAGATTAGCATAGAACTCCTGAACCATATTCCTTCCCACTTTTGTTTCAGGATTAGCTAGGATTCCCCAGTTCCTGTTTCGAATTTGCTCTTGGATCTCCGGATATTCATCTTCTTTCAGATCTAACTTGACTTCTGGGATCACTGACCTTAGACCCATTATTTTGTGGTAGTGGTCTGAATGTTCTTTGGTTAAGAACTTTCCTTGATTCCAAAGTGGTTTTGCAATATTCTCTTTCTTGCCTCTTGGAGTGGATTGTTTTCCTTTAGGAGCCATGATCTTAGTGAGTATATTTTTGTGATCACGGATAAACACACCAAACTTAGAGGTTTGCTTGTCCTCAAGCAAAAGAAAAGAAAAGAGAGGGATAGAAGGAGAGCTAATGTCGAATGGTGGATGAGAGGAGGGAGGCCGTAGGTGGAATTAAAAGGGAGGGGTGGGTTTCGAAAATTTTTTTTAAAAAGATAAGATAGAAGATATGATTTATGAAAGAGAAATATGATAAAAAAGATATAATTTTAAAAATAAACAGTTGTGAATGATATTGGAAAAGATAAATATGAATTTTTATTTTTTAAAAAAATTTTTAAAAGATAATTGATTTTTGAAAAAAATTGAAAAAGAGTTGGATTGGATTGGAAAAAGATTTGTGTTTATGGATTAAGATACATTTTGAAAAAGGGATTTTAGAAATTAGGATTAAAATTTTTGAATTGAAGGATGCGATTTTGGAATATGTTTATGCAAGGAATCATGAATTGAAATGTAGAAAATTGAAAAAAAGTGTGAATTAAAAACGAATTTACCTCATCCCCACCATCCTGGCGTTAAACGCCCAAATGCTACATGTTTTGGGCGTTTAACGCCCATGTGCAGCTTCTCTTGGGCGTTCAACGCTCAGCTGTTGCTTCTTTCTAGCGTTGAACGCCAAGAAGTCCTTTGTCACTGAGTGTTTTTCTGAACGCCCAGGATGCTGTAAATCTGGCGTTGAAGCCCAGAAGGTGCTTCTTTCTGGTGTTCAACGCCTAGAAGATGCTCCTTTCTGGCGTTTAACGCCCAGATGGCTATCCTTACTGGCGTTGAACGCCCAGTAGGTGCTTCTTTTGGGCGTTCAATGCCCAAAATAGCTTTTACTGGATTTTTCGCACCAGTGTGCTTCCGTTTTTTGCTGTTTTATCTTCTGAATCCTTCTGTAACTCTGTGAACTTAAGCAGTTGCTATTTTACCTTGAAGATACTTGATATATACCTGTAAAAATCAATTAATTAACAAATAAGCTTTGTAAATGGCTGGGTTGCCTCCCAGCAAGCGCTTCTTTATTGTCTTTAGCTGGACTATTACTGAGCTTTAGTTAAGTCTCAGTTTTGAGCATTCTTGCTCAAAATTGCTGTCAAGATAATGTTTGACTCTTTGTCCATTAACAATGAACTTTTTGTTAGAATCATTATCCTGGAGCTCTACGTATCCATATGGTGACACACTTGTAATCACATATGGTCCTCTCCACCTGGACTTCAATTTCCCGGGGAATAATCTGAGCCTAGAATTAAATAGCAGAACTTTCTGTCCTGGCTCAAAGACTCTGGATGACAATTTCTTATCATGCCATCTTTTTGCTTTCTCTTTGTAGATTTTTGCATTCTCGAAAGCATTGAGTCTAAATTCCTCTAGCTCATTTAACTGGAGCAATCATTTTTCTCCAGCTAACTTGGCATCAAGGATTAGGAATCTGGTTGCCCAATAGGCCTTATGTTCCAGTTCCACTGGCAAGTGACATGCCTTTCCATACACAAGCTGGTATGGAGAGGTCCCTATAGGGGTCTTGAATGCTGTTCTATATACCCACAGAGCATCATCCAAGCTTCTTGCCCAATCCTTTCTACGGTTAATCACAGTCCATTCCAGGATTCTTTTAAGTTCTCTATTAGAGACTTCAGCTTGCCCATTTGTCTGTGAATGATATGGAGTGGCCACCCTATGGCTAACTCCGCATCGAACCAAAGCAGAGTAAAGCTATTTATTGCAGAAACGAGTGCCCCCATCACTGATTAATACTCTAGGGGTACCAAATCTACTGAAGATGTGTTTCTGGAGGAATTTTAGCACTGTCTTAGTGTCATTAGTGGGTGTTGCAATAGCTTCCACCCATTTGGATACATAATCCACTGCCACCAGAATATAAGTGTTTGAGTATGATGGTGGGAAAGGCCCCATGAAGTCAATACCCCATACATCAAACAACTCAATCTCCAAGATCCCTTGTTGAGGCATGGCATAACTGTGAGGCAGATTGCCAGATCTTTGGGCAACTGTCACAGTTAAGTACAAACACTCAGGAGTCTTTATAGAGAGTAGGCCAGTAGAAGCCACATTGGAGGACTCTTGTGGCTGTTCGCTCACTTCCAAAATGTCCTCCATACCGTGATCCATGGCAGTGACAGAGGATCTTCTGTGCTTCTTCTTTAGGCACACATCTACGGATTACTCCGTCTGCACATCTCTTGAAGAGATATGGTTCATCCCAAAGATAGTACTTTGCATCTGTGATCAATTTCTTTGATTGCTGCCTACTGTACTCTTTGGCTATGAACCTCACTGCCTTGTAGTTTGCAATGTCTGCAAACCATGACACTTCCTGGATGGCAAAGAGTTGCTCATCCGGAAAGGTTTCAGAGATCTCAGTAAGAGGGAGGGACGCCCCATCTATTGGTTCTATTCGGGACAGGTGATCTACTACTTGGTTCTCTATCCCTTTTCTGTCTCTTATTTCTATATCAAACTCTTGCAGAAGCAACACCCATCTAATGAGTCTAGGTTTTGAATCCTACTTTGTTAGTAGATATTTAAGAGCAGCATGATCAGTGTACACAATCACTTTTGATCCTACTAAATAGGATCTAAACTTGTCAATGGCGTAAACCACTGCAAGAAACTCTTTTTCTGTGGTTGTGTAATTCTTTTGTGCATCATTTAAAACACGACTGGCATAGTAAATGACGTGCAAAAGCTTGTCATGCCTTTGTCCCAACACTGCACTAATGGCGTGGTCACTGGCATCACACATCAATTCAAACGGTAATATCCAATCTGGTGCAGAGATGATTGGTGCTGTGACCAGTTTAGCTTTCAGGGCCTCAAACGCCTGCAGATACTCCTTATCAAAGATAAATGGCATGTCAGCAACTAGTAGATTACTCAAAGATTTGGCAATTTTTGAAAAATCTTTTATAAACCTCCTATAGAATCCTGCATGCCCCAGAAAGCTTCTAATTGCCTTAACATTGGCAGGTGGTGGTAATTTTTCAATTACCTCTACCTTAGCTTGATCCACCTCTATTCCCTTGTTCGAAATTTTGTGCCCAAGGACAATTCCTTCAGTCACCATAAAGTGACATTTTTCCCAGTTTAAAACCAGGTTAGTCTCTTGGCACCTCTTTAGAACAAGTGCTAGATGGTTAAGACAGGAGCTAAATGAATCTCTAAATACTGAAAAGTCATCCATGAAGACTTCCAGATATTTTTCCACCATATCAGAGAAAATAGAGAGCATGCACCTTTGAAAGGTTGCAGGTGCATTGCACAGACCAAATGGCATCCTTCTGTATGCAAAAACTCCAGATGGACATGTGAATGCTGTTTTCTCTTAATCATGGGGATCTACTGCAATTTGATTATAACCTGAATATCCATCCAAGAAGTAGTAGTATTCATGACCTGCCAGTTTTTCTAGAATCTGGTATATGAATGGTAAAGGAAAATGATCCTTTCTGGTGGCTATATTAAGCCTTCTGTAATCAATACACATATGCCACCCTGTAACTGTTCTTGTAGGAACCAGTTCATTTTTTTCATTATGGACCATTGTCATGCCGCCTTTCTTAGGGATGACTTGGACAGGGCTTACCCAGGGGCTATCAGAAATAGGATAAATAATCCTAGCCTCTAGTAATTTAGTAACCTCCTTTTGAACCACCTCCTTCATGGCTGGATTCAGCCGCCTTTGTGGTTGAACCACTGGCTTAGCGTCACCCTCCAATAAAATCTTGTGCATGCATCTGGCTAGGCTAATGCCCTTAAGATCACTGATGGACCACCCAAGAGCTGTCTTGTGTGTCTTTAGCACTTTAATTAGTGCTTCCTCTTCCTGTGGCTCTAAGGTAGAGCTTATGATTATAGGAAAGGTATCACCTTCTCCCAGAAATGCATATTTCAGGGATGGTGGTAATGGTTTGAGCTCGGGTTTAGGAGGTTTCTCCTCTTCCTGAGAGATTTTCAGAGGTTCTATTATTCTCTCTGATTCCTCCAGATCAGGCTAAACATCTTTAAAGATATCCTCCAGCTCTGATTCGAGACTCTCAGCCATATTGACTTCTTTTACCAGAGAGTCAATAATACCAACGCTCATACAGTCATTTTGGGTGTCTGGATGCTGCATGGCTTTGACAACTTTCAACTTGAACTCATCCTCATTGACTCTCAGGGTTACTTCCCCTTTTTGAACATCAATGAGGGTTCGGCCAGTTGCTAGGAAAGGTCTTCCCAGAATGAGAGTTGCACTCTTATTCTCCTCCATTTCCAGCCCCACAAATTCAGTGGGAAAGGCAAATGGCCCAACCTTGACAATCATGTCTTCAATCACGCCTGATGGGTATTTAATGGAGCCATCAGCAAGTTGGAGACATATCCAGGTTGGTTTAACTTCATCAGTCAACCCAAGCTTTTTGATAGTTGCTGCAGGTATTAGGTTAATACTTGCCCCAAGATCACATAGAGCTTGCTTGGTACAAGTACATTCTAATGTGCATGGTATCATAAAGCTTCCCGGATCTTTAAGCTTCTCAGGTAAGCTTTTTAGAATGACTGTACTGCATTCTTCAGTGAGGTAAACTTTTTCAGTTTCCCTCCAATCCTTCTTATGACTTAAGATCTCTTTCATGAACTTAGCATAAGAGGGTATTTGCTCAAGTGCCTCTGCAAACGGAATCTTTATTTCAAGAGTCCTGAGATAGTCTGTAAAGTGAGTAAATTGCTTATCCTGTTTCGCTTGGCGGAGTTTCTGAGGATAAGGCATTTTGGCTTTGTACTCCTCAACCTTAGGTGCTGCAGATTTATTGCCTACAGATGTGGGTTGAGAAGCCTTTTTAGATGGGTTATTATCAGCACTTGTATGTGTCTGATCCCCCACTGGCATTTGAATGCTAGGGGTGGAAGCTGGAGTGGCATTAGATGCCAACTCCTTACTTGTTTCTGGCGTCTGAACTCCAGAACTGTGCTCCCTTTGGGCGTTCAACACCAAATCATTGCTTGTTTCTGGCGTTGAACGCCAGGACTGAGCATAGTTTGGGCATTTAATGTCGGCTTTCCACCCATTCTCTTGCGTTTGAGCACCAGAATTATTCCTCTTTGGGCTCTTACTGTCCTCAGAGGGATTTTGGTTAGTTTTCTCATTTCTTGGCTTCCTGCTGTCTTGAAGTGAGGTATTTAATGTTTTTCCACTTCTTAATTGAACTGCTTGGCACTCTTCTGTTATTTGTTTTGATAACTGCTGTTCTGTTTGCTTCAACTGTGCTTCCATATTCATATTAGCTATTCTTGTTTCTTGTAGTATCTCCTTGAATTTGGCTAGCTGTTTTGTTAGAAAATCCAGTTGCTAATTGAATTCAGTAACTTGTTCCACAGGACTGAGTTCAGCAGTTATTGTTTTAGCCTCTTCGTTGATGGAAGGTTCACTGTTTAAGTACAGATGCTAATTTCTGGCAACTGTATCAATAAGCTCTTGAGCTTCTTCTATTGTCTTTCTCATATGTATAGATCCACCAGCTGAGTGGTCTAGAGAAATCTGAGCTTTTTTCTGTAAGCCCATGGTAGAAGATGTCTAATTGCACCCACTTTGAAAACATTTCAGAGGGGCATTTTCTTTGCATCTCTCTGTATCTCTCCCAGGCATCATAAATGGATTCATTATCTCCTTGTTTAAAGCCTTAGATGATCAGTCTTAGCTGTGTCATCCGTTTTGGAGTGAAATAGTGATTCAGAAATTTTTCTGACAGTTGTTTCCATGTCTTTATGCTGTCTTTAGGTTGGTTATTTAACCACCTCTTAGCTTGGTCTTTTACAGCAAATGGAAACAGTAATAATTTGTAGACATCATGATCTACTTCCTTATCATGTACCGTGTCAGCAATTTGTAAAAACTGTGCCAGAAACTCTGTAGGTTCTTCCTGTGAAAGACCGGAATACTGACAACTTTGCTGCACCATGATAATGAGCTGAGGATTCAACTCAAAATTACTAACTCCAATGGAGGGTATACATATACTACTCCCATATGAAGCAGTAGTGGGGTTAGCATATGACCCCAGAGTCCTTCTGGACTGTTCATTTCCACTTAGGTCCATGACAGAGAAAGGGAGATGACTTGGATTTATTTTATTTAATTTATAAAAAAATGATTTTTGGAATAATAAAATAAAATAAAATAAAAACCGAAATAAAAATAAAATGAAAAATAAAAATAAAAATGATAAAAATTAGAAAATACTTTATGAAGATTTTCGAAAAAGTGAGGAGAGAGAAAGTGGTTGGGATATTTTTGAAAAAGATATAAATATTATATATATATATTTTTAAAAAAAATCTTAAAAGGATAAGATTTGAAAAATTTTGAAATTGAAATCTGAATTCTAAAAAAATTCGAAATTATAGCTTAAAAATAGTTAGAAAAGATAATTTTTTTGAATTTTGAATTTTATGATGAAAGAGAAAAACACACCAAAGACAAAAGACTTAACATTTTTAGATCTAATGCTCCTTGTTTTCGAAAATTTTGGAGGAAAAACACCAAGGAACACCAAACTTAAAAATTTTAATATCAAAACACAAAGAAGACTCAAGAACACTTTGAAGATTCACAAGAACAAAAGAAAGAACACCAAACTTAAAATTTTTAGAAAACTTCAATAAAACTTTCGAAAATTATAAAAAGATTAACAATAAAACACCAAACTTAAAGTTTGGCACAAGATTCAATCAAAGAAAAATTATTTTTGAAAAAGATTTTAAAAAGAAGATACCCAATTACCAAGAACATAGACCAACGCTCTAGCCAATTGGGCAGTAAAGGTAACACTTGTTTTGAAGAGGTATTTTGACTAACTAAAATTAAATTCCTTTTTGAAGACTAATGCTTTGGAAAAGCACAAGAAAAACAAGAAAAGACACAGAACAAGAAAAACTAAAAATCAAACAAGAAAAATAAACAAGAACAACTTAAAGATCAAAGAACACAAATTCGAAAATTTAAAAGGAAAATATAAAATATGCAATTGACACCAAACTTAGAACAAGACACTAACTCACGAAAAATTAAAAATTAATAAGGAAAAGTAATATTTTTGAAAAATTTTTGAAGAGAAATTAAAGGACTCAAGTTTAATGACTCTATAGCATCAATACTCTATTCCTAATCTAAGCAACAAAATAAACCTTTAGTTGTTCAAACTCAAACAATCCCGGACAACGGCGCCAAAAACTTGGTGCACGAAATTGCAATCACACTTTCGCAATCCGCACAACTAACCAGCAAGTGCACTGGGTCGTCCAAGTAATACCTTACGTGAGTAAGGGTCGAATCCCACAGAGATTGTTGGTTTGAAGCAAGCTTTGTTTATCTTATTATTCTTAGTCAGGATGCCAACAACAATGTTTTTCAAATTCAATGGAAAAAGGAAAAAGGGCATAAAATAAATACTTATTGTGCAACAATGGAGAATATGTTGGAGTTTTGGAGATGCTTTGTCATCTGAATTTCAGCTTTTCTCTTGTACTCCTCTTCCCACACGCAAGGCTCCTTCCATGGCAAGCTGTATGTTGGGTGTCACCGTTGTCAATGACTACTTCCCATCCTCTCAGTGAAAATGGTCCAAATGCTCTGTCACAGCACGGCTAATCATCTGTTGGTTCTCGATCATGCCAGAATAGTATCCCTTGATTCTTTTGTGTTTGTCATCACGCTCAGCAATCATGAGTTTGAAGCTCATCATAGTCATTCAATCCTTGAATCCTACTCGGAATACCACAGACAATGTTTAGACTTTCCGGATTCTCATGAATGCCGCCATCAATTCTAGCTTATACCACGAAGATTCTGATTAAGAAATCTAAGAGATACTCATTCAATCTGATGTAGAACGGAGGTGGTTGTCAGGCACACGTTCATGGATTGAGGAAGGTGATGAGTGTCACGGATCATCACCTTCTTCATAGTGAAGCGCGAATGAACATCTTAGATAGGAACAAGCGTGTTTGAATGGAAAACAGAAATAATTGTATTAATTCATTGAGACGCTGCAGAGCTCCTTGATAAACCCATATTTCATGAGTTATTTTGTGCTTAGTTTGAGTGATTTATTCAATCCTTCACCCACTTATTCATATTAATTGCATGGTTTTACTTTCCCTTCCTTATTATGTGATGTATGTGAAAAACATGTTTTCTAAGCTTTAAAATTAATTATTTTAATTACCTTTATTTCCATTCGATGCCGTGATTAGTGTGTTGAGTAGTTTTAGATTTTCTAAGGCAGAATGACTTAAAGGATGGAAAAGGAAACATACAAAAATGGAAGGAAAGTGCGAAACGGAGCTTTGAAGAAACTGGCACCCACGCGATCGCATGGACGACGCGATCGCGTGCCAGAAGCGAAGAAGCATCGACGCGGCCGCATGACTGACGCGACCGTGCGCCTTAAGCAGAACGCATACGACGCAGACGCGTGACTGATGCGACCGTGTGGCAAGGAATAGCTCCGAATGACGCGACCGCATGACCCACGCGGACGCGTGACAGAGGCCACGAATCAGAATTTACAGAATACGCCCCAGCGATTTCTGAAGCCCTTTTTGGCCCAAATCCAAGTACAGACAGCATAGACTAGAGGTTATAAATTGGAGGAATGCATCCATTCAAAAGGGAGCTCGCCAATTTTAGTTACTTCTCATGATTTAGATTTAGTTTGTGAGAGGTTCTCTCCTCTCTCTTTTAGGATTAGGATTTAGGACTTCTCTTGGTTATTAAGAGTGACTCTCGATCCAAGGATAATGTTCATTTATTTTAAGTTTCCCTTTTATTTATTATTTCCAATACTCTAGTTGATTATTTATTTTTGCCATTTGAATTATGAATTATTCCATGTTACGGATTTCTATTTGAATTAATGATATTTGAGGTATTTTTAGTTTATGATTGCTCCTTTTTATTTATGTTATTGTTGGCTTCCACCTAAGGACATTTTTTTTATTCCAGCAATTTACTTTTTCCCCTTTTGGTCTTGGTTAAGAAATCAGTAACTCAACAGTTACCAACTCAGCATAATTGTTAATCGCTATCTTGCTAATTGAACTGAACTTCAATAATCCCAACCTTTTCTTAGGAAATAAATAGGATTCGAAGGTCAAACTAATTAGTCCCTTAACTTTCCTTTATTTTAAAGGTTAACTAAGTGGAATTTAGATTCAACATTCATTATTGTTGAGAAAGATAACTAAGTTGGACTTCTAATTTCTCTTATCTTGCCAAAAGTTGCCTTACAGTTATTATTTATTTTAATTGCCATTTAATTTACTTGTCATTAAATTACTTATTCCCCTTTCTTGAGACCACGAATTACTACTTTTATAACCAATAATAAGAACATACTTCCCTGCAGTTCCTTGAGAAGACGACCCGATGTTTGAATACTCGGTTAACAATTTTTAAAGGGGTTTGTTACTTGTGACACCCAAAACGTTTGTACAAAGGGATTTCTGTCGGTTTAGAGACTATATCTACAACGCGATTGTTTTTATGAAATTCTTTCCTGGCAAAAATTCAAACGTCACTCCTCACCCTCAATAATGGGGTTCAGAGACTCATGCTGCCAATAGGTACAAATTTCAGATCTAAAAATGTCATGAGATACAAAATAAGTCTCTAAAAGTTGTTTAAATACTAAACTAGTAACCTAGGTTTACAGAAAATGAGTAAACTAAGATGGATAGTGCAAAAATCCACTTCTGGGGCCCACTTGGTGTGTGCTGGGGCTGAGACTTAAACCTCTCACATGCATGGGCTGTTTCTGGAGTTGAACGCCAGGTTGTAACCTATTTCTGGCGTTGAACTCCAACTTGTAACCTGTTTCTGGTGCTGAACGCCAAACTGCAACATGAAACTGGCATTGGACGCCAGTTTACGTCGTCTATCATCATGAAAAGTATAGACTATTATATATTTCTGGAAAGCCCTGGATGTCTACTTTCCAACCCAATTGAGATCGCGCCAATGGGACTCCTGTAGCTGCAAAAAATCCATTCCGAGTGCAGGGAGGTCAGAATCCAACAGCATCAGCAGTCCTTTTTCAGCCTAAATCAGATTTTTGCTCAGCTCCCTCAATTTCAGCCAGAAAATACCTGAAATTACAAAAAAATACACAAACTCATAATAAAATTCAGAAATATGATTTTTGCTTAAAAACTAATAAAATTCTATTAAAAGCTAATTAAAACATGCTAAAATCTACATGAAATTACCCCCAAAAAGCGTATAAAATATCCGCTCATCAGTATGGCCCAGCGTGCTGTTGCCCAAGCTCCTGCTGCGAGAGCAGCTTACGACCGGTATGCCTGGGTGACTTCAGATGTGAAGGATTCTCCCAACCAGATGGATCTAGAGGAGCTCATTGAGTTTCAGCAAGCCGAGTATCTATATGGTGGGACCGACGAGGAGTCCCTGGTGCACGAAATTGCAATCACACTTTTGCAATTCCGCACAACTAACCAGCAAGTGCACTGGGTCGTCCAAGTAATACCTTACGTGAGTAAGGGTCGATCCCACGGAGATTGTCGGCTTGAAGCAAGCTATGGTTATCTTGTAAATCTTAGTCAGGATATCAATAATTATCAGGGTTGATTGTGAAAAGTAAAAGAACATGAAATAAGTACTTGTTTTGCAGTAATGGAGAACAGGTTGAGGTTTTGGAGATGCTCCATCTTCTGAATCTCTGCTTTCCTACTGTCTTCTTCTTCAAACACGCAAGGCTCCTTCCATGGCAAGCTGTATGTAGGGTTTCACCGTTGTCAATGGCTACCTCCCATCCTCTCAGTGAAAATGTTCCTATGCTCTGTCACAGCATGGCTAATCATCTGTCGGTTCTCGGTCAGGCCGGAATAGAATCCCGCGATTCTTTTGCGTCTGTCACTAACGCCCCGCCTGCTAGGAGTTTGAAGCACGTCACAGTCATTCAATCATTGAATCCTACTCAGAATACCACAGACAAGGTTTAGACCTTCCGGATTCTCTTGAATGCCGCCATCAATTCTAGCTTATACCACGAAGATTCCAGTTAAAGAATCCAAGAGATAACTACTTAATCTAAGGTAGAACGGAGGTGGTTGTCAGGCACGCGTTCATAGTTGAGAATGATGATGATTGTCACGGATCATCACATTCATCCTGGTTAAGAACAAGTATTATCTTGGAATGGAAGCAAGCATGATTGAATGAGAAACAGTAGTAATTGCATTAATCCATCAAGACACAGCAGAGCTCCTCACCCCCAACCATGGGGTTTAGAGACTCATGCCGTGGAAGATACACAAAGAAACGTGTAAAGTGTCATGAGGTACAGATACAATGTCAAAAGATCCTATTAATAGTAAACTAGTAGCCTAGGGTATACAGAAATGAGTAAATGACGTAAAAATCCACTTCTGGGTCCACTTGGTGTGTGCTTGGGCTGAGCATTGAAGCTTTTATGTGTAGAGACGTTTTCTGGAGTTAAACGCCAGTTCTCATGCCAGTTTGGGCGTTTAACTCCAAGTTTCATGCCAGTTCCAGCGTTAAACGCTGGAATTTCTGAGGCTGATTTGCTACGCCGGTTTGGGCCATCAAATCTTGGGCAAAGTATGGACTATCATATATTGCTGGAAAGCCCAGGATGTCTACTTTCCAACGCCGTTGAGAGCGCGCCAATTGGGCTTCTGTAGCTCCAGAAAATCCACTTCGAGTGCAGGGAGGTCAGAATCCAACAGCATCTGCAGTCCTTTTCAGTCTCTGAATCAGATTTTTGCTCAGAACCCTCAATTTCAGCCAGAAAATACCTGAAATCACAGAAAAACACACAAACTCATAGTAAAGTCCAGAAAAGTGAATTTTAGCTAAAAACTAATAAAAATATATTAAAAACTAACTAGATTATACTAAAAACATACTAAAAACAATGCCAAAAAGCGTATAAATTATCCGCTCATCACAACACCAAACTTAAATCGTTGCTTGTCCCCAAGCAACTGAAAATCAAAATAGGATAAAAAGAAGAGAATATACTATTGACTCCAAAATATCAAGGAAACATAGCTCCAATTAGATGAGCGGGACTAGTAGCTTTTTGCCTCCGAACAGTTTTGGCATCTCACTCTCTCCTTTGAAGTTCAGAATGATTGGCATCTATAAGAACTCAGAATTCAGATAGTGTTATTGATTCTCCTAGTTAAGTATAATGATTCTTGAACATAGCTAGTGTATGAGTCTTGGCTGTGGCCCAAAGCACTCTGTCTTCCAGTATTACCACCGGATACATACATGCCACAGACACATAATTGGGTGAACCCTTTCAGATTGTGACTCAGCTTTGCTAGAGTCCCCAATTAGAGGTGTCCAGGGTTCTTAAGCACACTCTTGTTGCCTTGGATCACAACTTTATTTCCTTCTTTTTCTTTTCCTTTCTCTCTTCTTGTTTTTTTTTTCGAAATTTTTTTTTCTTTTTGTATCCACTGCTTTTTCTTGCTTCAAGAATCAATCTAATGATTTTTTAGATCCTCAATAACAGTTCTCTTTTTCCTCATTCTTTCAAGAGCCAACAATTTTAACATTCTCAAAACAACAAATTCAAAAGACATATGCACTGTTCAAGCATTCATTCAGAAAACAAAAATTATTGTCACCACATCAAACTAATTCAACTAGTTTCAAGGATAAATTTCGAAATCTTGTACTTCTTGTTCTTTTGTGATTAAAGCCTTTTTTTTATTTAAGAGAGGTGATGGATTCATAGGACATTCATATCTTTAAGGCATAAAATTTCAATTTTATTAATTATGAATTAAGAACAAGACTCAAAGATAGATATAAGATGAGACTAAAAAAAATAAAAATAGAAAACAAAACAAAAGAAAAAAAAAACGTAAAAACATAGGCTCCTAATGATAGAGGTTTTCACAGAGTTAGGACTCAACAACCTTGATTTTGAGAAGTGGATGCTCCCTCAGCTTGAGAGGAGAGCTTTTGGCGTTTCAACTCTTGGAGTTCACGCCCCTGCTTCTCTTGTTCCTTCAGCAATTTGCAGAGCATGCAGTTCTGATTCTGCTGTTCTTCCTTCAGTTGCTCCATGGTCTCTTGCAACTTGGTGATAGATGCTTCTAGGCTAGTCCAGTAGTCAATTCTTGGGAATTCAGGGAGGAATTCCTGCGCCCTCCTCTTGATAGAGTTGTCTTGCATTTGTCCTTCCATTGACTTCTTGGTGATTGGGTGTTCAATGGGTCTGAACTCATCTACTCCCATCTTCACCCCAGCCTCTTTACAGAGCAAGGAAATCAAGCTTGGGTAAGCCAATTTGGCTTCAGTGGAGTTCTTATTTGCAATTGTGTAGATCTCACAAGCAATCACATGATGAACCTCCACTTCTTTTCCAAGCATAATGCAATGAATCATCACTGCTCTCTTGATGGTGACCTCAAAACGGTTGCTAGTGGGCAATATGGAACGCCCAATAAAGTCTAGCCAACCTCTTGCAATTGGTTTGAGGTCTCCCCTCTTGAGTTGGTTTGGGACACCCTTTGAATTGGTTATCCACTTAGTTCCAGGGAGGCATATGTCCTCTAGAACTTGATCCAACCCTTTATCTGCTCTCACTATCCTCCTATTAAAGGATTCAGGATCATCTTGCAGTTGAGGTAGTTTGAAGATTTCTCTTATTTTGTCCAGATGGAAGTACATAACTTTTCCTCTGACCATGGTTCTGTAGGTATGGTAAGCAGTTCCAGTCATTCTTTGCTTATCTGTTAGCCACAGATTAGAGTAGAATTCCTGAACCATGTTCCTTCCATCCTTTATTTCAGGATTGGTCAGAACTTCCCATCCTCTATTTCGAATTTGCTCTTGGATCCCCGGATATTCATCTTCTTTCAGATCAAATTTAACTTCCGGGATCACTGACCTCAGACCCATTATTTTGTGATAATGGTCTTCATGTTCTTTGGTTAAGAACTTCTCTTGATTCCAAAGATTCTTTGGATTATTCTCTTTCTTTCCTCTTAAATTGGTTTGTTTTCCCTTAGGAGCCATGATCTTGATGAGTCTTGGCTTAGTGATCACGGAAAAGCACACCAAACTTAGAGGTTTGCTTGTCCTCAAGCAAAAGAAAGGAAAGAAGAGAGAGAGGAAGAGGAAATTCGAATGGTGTGGTGAGAAGAGAGAGCCAAACGTGTATTTATAAGGTGGGGAGGGGAGTTTTCGAAAACAAAGAGAAATTTGGAAGAAGATTTGAGAAGATGTGGAAAGAAATTGAGAAAAGGGTGATTTTTTTAAACAAAATTTGGGAATGATTTGAGAGATTTGAAGAGTGATTTTAGATATTTGAGAATTTGAGAGTGAATGATGAGAGATTGAAATGTATTTTTGTAGAAAAATATGGGTAAGAAAAGGAAAGTTTGAAAAAAAATTTGATTTGAAAAAAAATTGTGGTCCGCCCACCTTTCTGGCGTTAAACGCCCAGAATGGCACCCATTCTGGCGTTTAACGCCCATTTGGTGCCCCTTTTGGGCGTTTAACGCCCAGCCAGGTGCCCTGGCTGGCGTTAAACGCCAGAAATCCTTTATCACTGGCGTTTTTCTGAACGCCCAGGATGCTGCACACCTGGCGTTAAACGCCCAGAATGGTGCCCATTCTGGCGTTTAACGCCCAAAATGGCACCATTCCTGGCGTTAAACGCCCAAAATGGCACCCATTCTGGCGTTTAACGCCCAAAATGCCCCTTACTGGCGTTTTTTCGCCAGTAAGCTCTTTTTCTCTGCTTTTTGAGCTGAATCCTTCTGTAACTCTGTGAATTCCTTCATTTTTGATACTTGCCTCTGTAAGAACAATTCATACAACTTCCTAATGACTGGGTTGCCTCCCAGCAAGCGCTTCTTTACTGTCTTTAGCTGGACCTTTACTGAGAATCACTCAAGTCTCAGTTTTGAGCATTCCTGCTCAAAATTGCTTTCAAGATAATGCTTGATTCTCTATCCATTAACAATGAACTTTTTGTCAGAATCAATATCCTGAAGCTCAACATATCCATATGGTGACACTCCTGTAATCACATACGGACCCCTCCACCGGGATTTGAGTTTTCCCGGAAACAGTCTGAGCCTAGAGTTGAAGAGCAGAACTTTTTGTCCTGGCTCAAAGACTCTGGTTGACAATTTCTTGTCATGCCATTTCTTTGCCTTTTCCTTATAAATTTTTGCATTTTCAAAGGCATTGAGTCTGAACTCCTCTAGCTCATTTAGCTGGAGTAATCTTTTTTCACCAGCTAACTGAGCATCCATGTTTAGGAATCTGGTTGCCCAGTAGGCTTTATGTTCCAGTTCCACGGGCAGATGACAGGCCTTCCCATACACCAGCTGGTATGGAGAGGTTCCTATAGGAGTCTTGAATGCTGTTCTGTATGCCCACAGAGCATCATCCAAGCTCTTTGCCCAATCCTTTCTTCGGGCTATCACAGTCCGTTCCAGGATTCTCTTTAGCTCTCTGTTAGAGACTTCAGCTTGCCCATTTGTCTGTGGATGATACGGAGTTGCCACTTTGTGGCTAATTCCATATCTAACCATAGCAGAGTATAGCTGTCTGTTGCAGAAATGAGTGCCCCCGTCACTGATTAGTACTCTGGGAACACCAAACCTGCTGAAGATGTGTTTCTGGAGGAATTTCAGTACGGTCTTGGTATCATTAGTGGGTGTAGCAATTGCTTCTACCCATTTAGATACATAGTCCACTGCCACCAGAATGTAAGTGTTTGAGTATGATGGTGGGAATGGCCCCATGAAGTCAATTCCCCATACATCAAACAATTCTATCTCTAATATCCCTTGTTGAGGCATGGCATATCCATGAGGCAAGTTACCAGCTCTTTGGCAACTGTCACAGTTACGCACAAACTCTCGGGAATCTTTATAGAGAGTAGGCCAGTAGAAGCCACATTGGAGGACTTTAGTGGCTGTTCGCTCACTTCCAAAATGTCCTCCATACTGTGATCCATGGCAATGCCATAGGATCCTTTGTGCTTCTTCTCTGGGTACACATCTGCGGATCACTCCGTCAGCACATCTCTTAAAGAGATATGGTTCATCCCAGAGGTAGTGCTTGGCATCTGAAATTAATTTCTTTCTTTGCACTCTACTGTACTCCTTGGGTATGAACCTCACAGCTTTATAATTTGTAATATCTGCAAACCATGGAGCTTCCTGAATGGCAAAGAGTTGCTCATCTGGGAAAGTCTCAGAGATCTCAGTAGAAGGGAGGGACGCCCCAGCTACTGGTTCTATTCGGGATAGATGATCAGCTACTTGGTTCTCTGTCCCTTTTCTGTCTCTTATTTCTATATCAAACTCTTGCAGAAGCAACACCCATCTGATAAGCCTGGGTTTTGAATCCTGCTTTGTGAGTAAGTATTTAAGAGCAGCATGGTCAGTGTACACAACCACTTTGGATCCCACTAGATAGGATCTAAACTTGTCAATGGCATAGACCACTGCAAGTAACTCTTTTTCTGTGGTTGTGTAATTCTTCTGTGCGTCATTTAGAACACGGCTGGCATAATAAATGACGTGCAGAAGCTTGTTATGCCTCTGTCCCAACACTGCACCAATGGCATGGTCACTGGCATCACACATTAGTTCAAATGGCAATGTCCAATCTGGTGCAGAGATGACTGGTGCTGTGACCAGCTTAGCTTTCAGGGTCTCAAATGCCTGCAGACACTGTGTGTCAAACACAAATGGTGTGTCAGCAGCTAACAGGTTACTCAGAGGCTTTGCAATTTTCGAAATATCTTTTATAAACCTTCTGTAGAATCCTGCATGCCCCAGAAAGCTTCTGATTGCCTTAACATTGGCAGGTGGTGGTAATTTTTCAATTACCTCTACCTTTGCCTTATCCACCTCTATTCCCCTGCTTGAAATTTTGTGCCCAAGGACAATCCCTTCAGTCACCATAAAGTGACATTTCTCCCAGTTTAAAACCAGGTTAGTCTCTTGGCACCTTTTCAGGACCAGTGCTAGGTGATTAAGACAGGAGTTGAATGAGTCTCCATATACTGAGAAGTCATCCATGAAGACTTCCAGAAATTTCTCTACCATATCTGAGAAGATAGAGAGCATGCACCTTTGAAAGGTTGCAGGTGCATTACACAGACCAAAAGGCATCCTTCTGTAGGCAAATACGCCAGAAGGGCAAGTAAATGCTGTTTTCTCTTGGTCCTGAGGATCTACTGCAATTTGGTTGTAACCTGAATAGCCATCCAAAAAGCAGTAGTAGTCATGCCCAGCTAGTCTTTCTAGCATTTGGTCTATGAATGGTAAAGGAAAATGATCCTTTCTGGTGGCTGTATTGAGCCTTCTGTAGTCAATACACATGCGCCACCCTGTCACTGTTCTTGTAGGAACCAGTTCATTTTTTTCATTATGAACCACTGTCATGCCTCCCTTTTTGGGGACAACTTGGACAGGGCTCACCCAGGGGCTATCAGAAATAGGATAAATAATCCCAGCCTCTAGTAATTTAGTGACCTCTTTCTGCACCACCTCCTTCATGGCTGGATTTAGCCTCCTCTGTGGTTGTACCACTGGCTTGGCATTATCCTCCAACAGGATCTTGTGCATGCATCTAGCTGGGCTAATGCCCTTGAGATCACTTATGGACCACCCAAGAGTTGTCTTGTGTGTCCTTAGCACTTGAATCAGTGCTTCCTCTTCCTGTGCATTTAAAGCAGAGCTTATAATCACTGGAAAAGTGTCACCCTCTCCCAGAAATGCATACTTCAGGGATGGTGGTAGTGGTTTGAGTTCAGGTTTGGGAGGCTTATCCTCCTCCTGAGGAATTTTCGAAAATTCCTTTGTTTCCACTGATTCTTCTTGATCAGTTTGAGCATCCTTGAAGATGTCCTCAAGCTCTGATTCTAGGCTTTCAGCCATATTGATCTCTTCTACCAGAGAGTCAATAATGTCAGCGCCCATGCAGTCATTTGGTGTGTCTGGATGCTGCATGGCTTTTACAGCATTCAACTTGAACTCATCCTCATTGACTCTCAAGGTTACTTCCCCTTTTTGTACATCAATGAGAGTTCGTCCAGTTGCTAGGAAAGGTCTTCCTAGAATGAGAGTTGCACTCTTGTGCTCCTCCATTTCCAGCACCACAAAGTCAGTTGGAAAGGCAAATGGCCCAACCTTGACAATCATATCCTCTATTATGCCTGATGGATATTTAATAGAGCCATCAGCAAGCTGGAGGCATATCCGGGTTAGTTTGACTTCTCCAGTCAACCCAAGCTTTCTGATAGTGGATGCAGGTATTAGATTGATGCTTGCTCCAAGATCACATAGGGCTGTCTTGGTGCAAGAACCTTCTAATGTGCATGGTATCACAAAGCTTCCTGGATCTTGAAGCTTTTCTGGTAAGCTCTTTAATATGACTGCACTACATTCTTCAGTGAGAAACACTTTTTCAGTTTCTCTCCAATCCTTCTTATGACTTAAGATTTCTTTCATGAACTTAGCATAAGAAGGTATTTGCTCAAGTGCCTCTGCAAACGGAATCTTTATTTCAAGAGTCCTTAGATAGTCTGCAAAGCGGGCAAATTGCTTATCCTGCTCCGCTTGGCGGAGTTTTTGAGGATAAGGCATTTTGGCTTTATATTCTTCAACCTTAGATGCTGCAGGTTTATTCCTTACAGAAGTGGTTGAAGAAGCCTTGTTAGAGGGATCACTGTCAGGCTCAGGTGTCTGATTCTCCCTAGGCGTCTGAACGCCAGGATTGGGTGGAAATTGGGCGTTTAACGCCAACTTTTCCCCCTTTTCTGGCATCTGAACGCCAGAACTGGGCAAGGAATGGGCGTTTAACGCCAGCTTTCCTTCCCTTTCTGGCGTTTGAACGCCAATAACATTCCTCTCTGGGCTCTTATTGTCCTCAGAGGGATTTTGAATAGTGGTTTGGTTGTCCTCTGTCAATTGTTCCTTGTTTGGCTTTTTACTCTTTTGAAGAGTGTTATTCAGGGTCTTCCCACTCCTCAATTGAACCGCTTGACATTCCTCTGTTATCTGTTTAGATATTTGCTGTTTTGCTTGATTCAACTGCAGTTCTATGCTCTTGTTAGAAACTTTAGTTTCATGGAGCATCTCTTTAAAGTCTGCTAACTGTTCTGTCATCAGGAGCAATTGTTGATTAAGCTCAATTATCTGTTCTTGAGGACTAGGGTCAGTGACTACTGTCATGACTTCCTCTTTTGGAGAGAACTCATTGCTAGAGTACAAATATTGGTTTCTAGCAACAGTGTCTATAAGTTCTTGAGCTTCTTCAATTGTCTTCCTCATGTGTATAGATCCACCAGCTGAGTGGTCTAAAGACATCTGAGCTTTTTCTGTAAGCCCATAGTAGAAAATGTCTAACTGTACCCACTCTGAAAACATTTCAGAGGGGCACTTTCTTAGCATACCTCTATACCTCTCCCAGGCATTATAAAGGGATTCATTATCCTCTTGTTTAAAGCCTTGGATGTCCATCCTTAGCTGTGTCATCCTCTTTGGAGGGTAAAAATGATTCAGGAATTTGTCTGACAACTGTTTCCATGTCTTTATGCTTGCTGTAGGTTGGTTATTCAACCACCTCTTAGCTTGATCTTTTACAGCAAATGGAAACAGTAATAGTCTGTAGACATCCTGATCCACCTCTTTATCATGTACTGTGTCAGCAATTTGTAAAAACTGTGCCAGAAACTCAGTAGGTTCTTCCTGTGGAAGACCGGAATACTGGCAATTTTGCTGCACTATGATAATGAGTTGAGGATTTAGCTCAAACTGCTTGCTTTGATGGGAGGTGTACATATGCTACTCCCATATGCAGCTGTAATGGGGTTAGCATATGACCCCAGAGTCCTTTTGGACTGATCAATTCCACTTAGGTCCATGATGGATAAAATATTTTTATTTTTAATTTTTTTTTGAGAATTAAACGAAAAAAAATAAAATAAAATAAAAGGGAATAAAAAAAATTCGAAAATCAAAAAGAAAATAAGATCAAAGCAAATTGAGAACTGAATCAATTAGTCAAATAGAAAGATTTTGAAAAGAGCAATTAAAAAGATATGATTGAAAAATTTTTATGAAAAAGATTTGATTTTTGAAAAGAGGAAAGAGAAAAACAACAAAAAAACACCAAACTTAAAATTTTTAGAAAATCAAACACTAATTTTCGAAAATTTTTAAGGGAAAAGCACAAAGAGGACACCAAACGTAGAATTTTTATGAATCAAAAAGGGACTAAGAACATGCAAATTCGAAAATTAAAAGAAAAACAAAAGCATGCAATTGACACCAAACTTAAAATATGAAACTAGACTCAACTAAAAGACTCTAAACCAACAAAAATAAAACAGTCCTAATCTAAGCAACAAGATAAGCCGTCAGTTGTCCAAACTCAACAATCCCCGGCAACGGCGCCAAAAACTTGGTGCACGAAATTGCAATCACACTTTTGCAATTCCGCACAACTAACCAGCAAGTGCACTGGGTCGTCCAAGTAATACCTTACGTGAGTAAGGGTCGATCCCACGGAGATTGTCGGCTTGAAGCAAGCTATGGTTATCCTGTAAATCTTAGTCAGGATATCAATAATTATCAGGGTTGATTGTGAAAAGTAAAAGAACATGAAATAAGTACTTGTTTTGCAGTAATGGAGAACAGGTTGAGGTTTTGGAGATGCTCCATCTTCTGAATCTCTGCTTTCCTACTGTCTTCTTCTTCAAACACGCAAGGCTCCTTCCATGGCAAGCTGTATGTAGGGTTTCACCGTTGTCAATGGCTACCTCCCATCCTCTCAGTGAAAATGTTCCTATGCTCTGTCACAGCATGGCTAATCATCTGTCGGTTCTCGGTCAGGCCGGAATAGAATCCCGCGATTCTTTTGCGTCTGTCACTAACGCCCCGCCTGCTAGGAGTTTGAAGCACGTCACAGTCATTCAATCATTGAATCCTACTCAGAATACCACAGACAAGGTTTAGACCTTCTGGATTCTCTTGAATGCCGCCATCAATTCTAGCTTATACCACGAAGATTCCAGTTAAAGAATCCAAGAGATAACTACTTAATCTAAGGTAGAACGGAGGTGGTTGTCAGGCACGCGTTCATAGTTGAGAATGATGATGATTGTCACGGATCATCACATTCATCCTGGTTAAGAACAAGTATTATCTTGGAATGGAAGCAAGCATGATTGAATGAGAAACAGTAGTAATTGCATTAATCCATCAAGACACAGCAGAGCTCCTCACCCCCAACCATGGGGTTTAGAGACTCATGCCATGGAAGATACACAAAGAAACGTGTAAAGTGTCATGAGGTACAGATACAATGTCAAAAGATCCTATTAATAGTAAACTAGTAGCCTAGGGTATACAGAAATGAGTAAATGACGTAAAAATCCACTTCTGGGTCCACTTGGTGTGTGCTTGGGCTGAGCATTGAAGCTTTTATGTGTAGAGTCGTTTTCTGGAGTTAAACGCCAGTTCTCATGCCAGTTTGGGCGTTTAACTCCAAGTTTCATGCCAGTTCCAGCGTTAAACGCTGGAATTTCTGAGGCTGATTTGCTACGCCGGTTTGGGCCATCAAATCTTGAGCAAAGTATGGACTATCATATATTGCTGGAAAGCCCAGGATGTCTACTTTCCAACGCCGTTGAGAGCGCAGGGAGGTCAGAATCCAACAGCATCTGCAGTCCTTTTCAGTCTCTGAATCAGATTTTTGCTCAGAACCCTCAATTTCAGCCAGAAAATACCTGAAATCACAGAAAAACACACAAACTCATAGTAAAGTCCAGAAAAGTGAATTTTAGCTAAAAACTAATAAAAATATATTAAAAACTAACTAGATTATACTAAAAACATACTAAAAATAATGCCAAAAAGCGTATAAATTATCCGCTCATCAGTCCCACTACGAGGTCTTTGTCCCTGCCCTACATGTGCAGATTTATCAAATAAACCTGCACCATCCCTGAATTGCCGACTGGATCTGGTTCTATAAGGCGATGTTTACTCAAGTGGGGGTTCGCATCCCCTTCTCCCCCTTTCAAATGACGCTACTCACCGATGTGACGTGGCATCCAAACAGTTGGGCTTCATTCCGCTATTTCGAGATGGTTTGTGAATACTTGGAGCTGCCGGTCTGCCTAGTGTCGTAAGATTTTTGGTTTGTTTGAGGACTCCTACCATGGGTTTAAAGATAGGTATTTCAAGATTCGCCCTTTAGAGGGTCATCACCCATTTCAAGATTGGCCTTGAAGATTTATTTAACACCTTTGTCAATAATGATATTGATGAGGAAACAACTTCCAACCACCAAGCCACAGATGGTCAAGAGAATTCACCTCATGACAACGTAAACGCTAGGGCTCAGTCCCAACCTTCCCATGGTGAAGTAATCGGGACTAGTGGTGGCCCGGAACCTCGACCGGAGATCGAGGTGGAGAACTCAGATTTGATAGTAGTGGATAATCCTAGGAAAAGGAAATTGTCTTCTAGCCCGGAGGGAGCTCTTACCGTGATGGTGAAGAACATTGATGCTGGGAACTTTATCGACTCCCAATTGCTCCCGGGTACAGAGAACTTCTTCCATGGTGGGGATCTTCCAAGGCAGGTGAGATGGATGTATCACACGTTGCTCTGGGGAGCCGTTATAGCGAGGAAGGCGGAGTTTGCCCTGGCGGGGACGTGTTCTTTGCAGAACAAACTTGAATCTTATGTTCAAGCAAATAACAAGTACATGGACGAAGTGGAGTTACTTCGGAAGCAATTGGCTACCGCTCAGGTGCAGCTGGGTACTGCTACGGAGAAGGTCAAGATGTCTGATGCTGCCGTTGTACGGCTTACCGAGTGGGAGATGACTCTGAAGAGGCAGCTCAACTTTGCTCAGGGTAAGGTGAAAGAGGTCGAAAAGGAGCGTGATGAAGCCCTAGCCTCGGCGACTGTGGCTAAGGACGAGGCGACCGAACTGAGAAGGAAATACAAGGAGACCGTCAAGCAAGGGAAGAGCACCATCTTGATGACTGAGGAGGCCCTCAAGGCTCAGGTGAAGTTGTTGGCTCCCGACTTCGACACCTCAGCTGTTAGCGTCTTCAGGACCATCAAGGATGGGAAAATTGTTGAAATCTTGAAAAAGTGATTTGGTCTTGCCTTGGTACTTCATTTTTTGTAATATGTAGATTTTATATACTTTTGGCTAGTTTGACTGCCAATTTTGTTATATGTAACAAGGTAGTTGTGGTGAACTTGGTTGCCGTTTTTGGCATATATGTAACTAATAGCTTCTCTACCGTCATTGTCTCTTACCTTTTTATTGGTCGTTAAACGTATCGCTTGGCAGTCGTGGCCTTCTACCTTCATTGCTTTTTATTTTTTGGGTTACCGGGGTGATCAATCTCGATTTCCCGTTTTGATAAATTTCGAAAAGATCAACGACGTATGACAAAACCGAATAACATAAATGCGGGAAAAAATAAGATAGTATAAACGACAATCAAAAATAGCATAAACAAGCTTGTAACCAAAGATAGCATAAACAATTATCACAAGTCTAATGATCCCGCATACAGCAATGCAAATCTTACTGGCGTGGTTAAACCGGTAAAACTCTTACTCGTCTAGCGTGCCTCGGTTGCTAGTGATAGAATCTCCTTAGGTTAACCGCGTTCCATGTCCTGGGTATCTCTTTGTCGTCCAGCCGCTCTAATTTATACGCGCCACTGCCGAGCACTTCTCTCACCCTATAAGGGCCTTCCCAGTTTGTCGCCTGTTTTCCTTGCCCTATCGTCGGTGTCCTGATGTCGTTGCGCTTTAAGACTAGGTCGTCCTCTTCGAACTCTCTTTTGAGCACCTTGGCATTGTAGCGCATGGCCATCATTTGCTTTAGCGCCATTTCTGATAGATGGGCCATCTCCCTCGCTTCGTCCACCAAGTCCTTTTCCAAGGCCTCTTCGACTCCTCCCAAGAGTAGTCGTGGGCTCGGCTCACCGTTTTCCACGGGTATTATTGCATCCACCCCATACGTGAGGCGAAAAGGCGTTTCCCTGGTGGCTGACTGTTGGGTTGTGCGGTAGGACTAGAGAACCGAGGCCAGCTCGTCTGGCCATGCTCCCTTCTTCTGGTCGGGTCGCCTCCTGAGCCCCTGCATGATGATTTGTTTGTAGCCTCAACTTGTCCATTGGTTTGGGGATGCTTAAATGACGAAAACTTTTGCTTTACTCCCCAACTGGCTAGGAATTCTCCAAATTTTTTATCGGTGAACTGCGTCCTGTTATCCGAGATGACGGCGTTTGGGATGCCGAACCTTGCTGTTATCTATCTCTAAATGAACCTTCGACAATTTGCCGAGAATATGCTGGCCAATAGCTCTGCCTCTATCCATTTTGTGTAGTATTCAACTGCCACTATCAGGTACTTGACTTTTCCTGGCCCGACCGGGAAGTGTCCCAGTAGGTCAATTCCCATTGTGAGAAGGGTCGGGAAGCCGTGAGAAGGCCGAGTTCAGTTGCTGACGCTTTGTGGAAGTTAGAATTTTCCTGGCATCTTTTGGACCTTCTTACGAACTCCTTAGAATCCGCCATCATAGAAGGCCAGTAATATCCGGCTCTGATGAGCTTCCTGGCTAAGGCCTTGCCTCTGATGTGGTGACTGCAGCATCCTTCGTGGACTTCCTGGAAGACATACTCTGTTTGGTCGGGGCGCAGGCATTTCAGTAGTGGTTGGCTAATTCCTTTTTTAAACAACTGGCCTTGTATGATTGCATACTTGGCCGCTTCCCGCCTTATTGTTTTGGCCACCTTCTCGTCGTTGGGGAGCTTTGCCTTCTCCAAAAATTTGATCATCAGGTCCATCCAAGAGGGTTCTGATTGCGTCAGCTGTAAGACCACTGCTGGTTCTTTTATCAAACCTTGAATGAGAGACGGGTTGCCAGTCCCTGGTTTTTTCCTCGCTAGCTTGAACAGGAGGTCTGCCCGTGTATTCCTTTCTCTCGGAACATGTTGGACTGTGACCTCCTCAAATTGTTCACTTAACTCATTGACCTTCCCCAGATACTTCTGTAACAGTGAGTCTCTGGCTTGGTAGGTCCCATTGATCTGAGAAGTAACGACCTGCGAGTCGCTACACACTTCCAGTCTTGTGGCTCCGACCTCCCTTGCTAGAGCTAGGCCACCCAGTAGGGCCTTATACTCTGCTTGGTTTGACTAACTGCTCGTATACAACTCCAGCTGGGTTTTCCAATATGATTCCAGCTCCTCCGAACGTTTGGTTGGATGCCCCGTCCACATGGAGCTTCCACCGTGTGCTCGGTGTCCTGGCAGGGTCCCCTCTTACTTCTACCAGGAAATCAACCATGGCTTGAGCCTTGATCATGTGTCTGGGTTCATACTGTAAGTCATATTGGGAGAGTTCGATAGCCCAAGTCATCATTCTACCTACCAGATTGGGTTTCTGGAGTACTTGTCGTATTTCCTGATCCGTCCTAACGATTACTTGATGTCCTTAAAAGTTTTGTCGCAGCCTGCGCGACGATGTCAGTAGAGCATATGCCACTTTCTCCAGTTTGCTATACCTTAGCTCTGCTCCTTGTAGTGCTTTACTCATAAAGTATATTGGTTGCTGGGTGATGACAAGTCATCATATACCCATTTTTCAAGCTAATTTCACTTGTTTTACTAGTCTTTATACACTTTCTTGCATCCTAAGTAAGTAATTTGGAATGAAAATGCATAACTTCTTTAAATCAAACAACCACCATTAAATTGATGCTAAATCATGAGGTTTGAGCAAGAATTAATTGATTTTTAATGAATTATAAACCTTATGAGTTTAGAGATACTTTGATTGGTTGTTTTGGTTTCTTGTAGGTGAAGAAAGGAAGAAAAGAAGAAAAACGTGGCTTAAGAAGTGTGGCCAAGAAATGAGAAATGTGGTGCAACATAGACGTAGGAGGCAAACACAGCCCTCCACAAGAGCACACTGCCCTCCAGGAGAGCATCATATTGAACCAAGCCTTGATAAGCATCACTGCCCTGCCCACAACAAGGGCGGAGCACAATTTGATGCCAAGGACCAAAGGAAGCAAAAACTCTGCCCTGCCCTCCTCAAGGGCAATATCGGGCTTCACCCAAGAATAATTCAAAGGAAATTGCTTCCTCGTGTCTCCTATGGGTTTCGAACCCAAGGACAAGGAGGGAAGGAGTAGCGCTCAAACAAAAGGAAAACAAGCAAAAATTGGCTTGCTTTCAATCTCCAAGAATCGAACACGGCACCATGAGGAAGCAAGGAACTAGGCGTTACTTTGGTGCCAAGAAAACCAAGGAAAAAGGAGCAGCATGTGCCTCCACTGAGTTTCGAACGTGGGACTTCACCATTGGCATGCTTCCCTGCCCTCCACAAGGGCAGGGCAGCATTTCTTGGTGCATGGCGCAGCATTTTGGCACGGCCAGGACTTGAGCACTTGGCCAGCAGCACGCATGCACGGGCAGCACTTGGTGCACCATAGCAACTCTGCCCTGCCCTCCACAAGGGCAGGGCAGCATCCTGACGCATCACTCGCACCAAGCACGCACGCAATGAAGCCGCATGCACCAATTCCTGCTCTGCCCTCCACAAGGGCAGGGCAGCCTCCTGGAAGCTACTTTCTCTTGGGCTGAAAATTGGATTAAAAATCCAATTTAATTCATTTCTTCACCAAATCAAAAGCCCATCCAAATTCCAAAATCCAAGAATAGAAAGTGTATAAATAGGAGATAGTTTGACACCACCCTTCTTTGGATTTTTGAATTTTTACATTTTGAAACTTCATTTTCTCTGAGAGCTTTGAACTGAGATTTGAGAGAATTGGGAAGGAGAATTGATCTCTCTTCTTCCTCGTTCTTCCTTGAGCATTTTTACTTTTCTTGTTTGAATCTTGAGTGTGAAGAATTAAGGAATTTCTGTCTCAATCTCCATTTAAGATCTCTTTGATTACCTCACTGCATCATTGAGTTGAATCCAATTTCCTTTACTGCTCCCTCTTTAATTTCTTGTTAATTGCTTTGTGAACTTGGATCTGGGAAGGGCATTTGAGATCTAGACTCTGCTATTTAGTCTCTGAAGCCCTGAGTTCTAATTCTCTTTTTGGTTCTTCTGTGAACCCCTGCTGCAATTTAATTTCCCTTTCTGTTTGAGATCTAACAGAATTCAAATCATCTCTTGCTTTGATAATTGTTGTAATTTAATTTTCCTTGCTTAATTTCTGAATTCCCAGTCCTCAAATCCCTTTTCCATTCAAGCAATTTATATTTCTTGCACTTTAAGTTACTGCAATTTACATTTCTTGCACTTTAAGTTTCAGTCATTTAATTTCTTGTTCTTTAAGATTCAGCTCTTTTACTTTCAGTTCTCTTTAATTTCTGCAATTTATCCCTCTCCCTTTACATTTTCTGCTATTTACTTACTGTTGGATACAAAATCACTCAACCAATACTTGATTCGCTTGACTAAATCAACCACTGAACTAAAATTGCTCAATCCTTCAATCCCTGTGGGATCGACCTCACTCCCGTGAGTTTTATTACTTGATGCGACCCGGTACACTTGCCGGTGAGTTTTGTGTTGGATCATTTTCCACACATCAAGTTTTTGGCGTTGTTGCCGGGGATTGAAATAGATTGACAATGATTAAGTGAAGTGGTGGTCTAGATCAGGCACTTTTTCTTTATTTTTAAACTAACACACTAACTGTTCGAGACTTTGCCTTTACTAACTCTAACTGCACTCAAGTTACAGAGTGATCTGTTTTAGTTTCTGGCTCTGTTTGTGTTTCTGCTTTTGTGACAGAAGGAAAGAGCAATGAATCCACACCTTTTGATCCTGAAACACTTTGGAAGTTGAGCAAGAATAAGGAATGTCAAGCTAGTGACATTAAAAGAGCGCTTGTTGGGAGGCAACCCAACCTGATGTAGTTTCTTTTCATAGCTACTTCAATAAAAAGGTTAAATAATTGGTCTGTATTGCAAGGAGCTAAGCTTGGTGTTGCACACCAAAACAATTTAAGGGAGAATGAAGGATTCTAAGTTTGGTGTTCCACCAAAATCTCATTTAAAAGAACATTCTCACTTCCTGCACAATGCTAGCTCCAAGCAATCAGACAAATTATTCAACTATTTAACTACTTTTTAGCTTTAATTCCATAACCTTTAGCAAGGACACAAGGTTTCACATATGGTTAATTTGTTGCATCAGAGGCTGTGGCAAACAATTAAGTTTGGTGTTCCCACACCAAAATAAATCCAAAAGACACACTCACTTTATGCATACTAACCATTCATCTAAGGGCTTGAGAAGCAAGCAACTTTTGAGAATTATGCAGGAAAGTAGTCAACCATTGAAGATATTGTGCATCTTAACTCAAAAGGGGTACAACAAAAGGAAGAATGAAAAGCTACAACCCAAAAGGTTGTATCTACACTTAATCATTGTTGTTGTGAAATGTTTTAATTCAGGAATTCTTGTATGTCTTGCTAAAGTGTTTATTTAGTTGCAAGTGAAGTTGTTTGATTAAGTATGTTGATCTGCATAATGCTTGTCATTCATCACTTAGCTTTAAATTTTGTTTTGTTTCCCATATGCTTAAATAAAAGAAAAATGGTTGAATTAGAAAGTAAATATCCAATGTTGCATAAGTTAGAATGGAAGTTAATGGTGGTATATGTGTTTGATTAAATGCATAACTCATAAAATAATTGCTGCATAATGTCATTTTCATTGAAGTGTGAGCTAGCTTGCTATTATAAAGGTTCCTATCAGTGAAGAAAAAAACCTTTGAGAACAAAAATAAAACAAAAAGAAAAGGAAGAAGAAAAAGCCAATGTGGCAAGAAAAATAAAGAATAAAGGCTGGACACCAATAGCTTGGACCCTAGGACACATGCCTGTAGTGTTCTTGTACTAGGATATGCTTGGACAAGTAAATTCTGAGGGGTATTTTAAAACCCGGTCACTTAGATCAACTGATTTGGGATGGCCAATTGAAAGTCCACAATAAAGAGCAACCTAGATACAAAACATTTAGTTATCCAAAGAGATGTTGGGCATCAATGATCCTAGGAGGAAATAGTGAGCCATGTGTCTGTGGTGGAGAAATGTTGAGTAAAAATAAAGCCGAAGGCTACTACAGCATTTGACACCAAGCCTTCAAAGAATAATAAGCTTGTTAAGCAAAATGAGAAAAGAAAAGTTAGCAAGGGAGCAAGTAAAGAGTAAACCTTATAACAGCAAGTTTAGTGAGCCTTTGAGGAAAAGTGTATATTATGTAACAGAAAACAATAACTGAGTTATCATTGTCTGCATAAAAACTCCATGAATCAAGTTCTGCTATATGCCTAATAAGGATATGTTTGCTCTTCTTGTTCATTTCATTTTCTCTTAGTTTTGATGCTTTCTTGGGGACAAGCAAGATTTAAGTTTGGTGTTGTGATGACAAGTCATCATATACCCATTTTTCAAGCTAATTTCACTTGTTTTACTAGTCTTTATACACTTTCTTGCATCCTAAGTAAGTAATTTGGAATGAAAATGCATAACTTCTTTAAATCAAACAACCACCATTAAATTGATGCTAAATCATGAGGTTTGAGCAAGAATTAATTGATTTTTAATGAATTATGAACCTTATGAGTTTAGAGATACTTTGATTGGTTGTTTTGGTTTCTTGTAGGTGAATAAAGGAAGAAAAGAAGAAAACGTGGCTTAAGAAGTGTGGCCAAGAAATGAGAAATGTGGTGCAACATAGAAGGAGGAGGCAAACACTGCCCTCCACAAGAGCACACTGCCCTCCAGGAGAGCAGCATATTGAACCAAGCCTTGATAAGCATCACTGCCCTGCCCACAACAAGGGCGGAGCACAATTTGATGCCAAGGACCAAAGGAAGCAAAAACTCCGCCCTGCCCTCCTCAAGGGCAATATCGGGCTTCACCCAAGAATAATTCAAAGGAAATTGCTTCCTCGTGTCTCCTATGGGTTTCGAACCCAAGGACAAGGAGGGAAGGAATAGCGCTCAAACAAAAGGAAAACAAGCAAAAATTGGCTTGCTTTCAATCTCCAAGAATCGAACACGGCACCATGAGGAAGCAAGGAACTAGGCGTTACTTTGGTGCCAAGAAAACCAAGGAAAAAGGAGCAGCATGTGCCTCCACCGAGTTTCGAACGTGGGACTTCACCATTGGCACGCTGCCCTGCCCTCCACAAGGGCAGGGCAGCATTTCTTGGTGCATGGCGCAGCATTTTGGCACGGCCAGGACTTGAGCACTCGGCCAGCAGCACGCACGCACGGGCAGCACTTGGCGCACCATGGCAACTCTGCCCTGCCCTCCACAAGGGTAGGGCAGCATCCTGATGCATCACTCGCACCAAGCACGCACGCAATGAAGCCGCATGCACCAATTCCTGCTCTGCCCTCCACAAGGGCAGGGCAGCCTCCTGGAAGCTACTTTCTCTTGGGCTGAAAATTGGATTAAAAATCCAATTTAATTCATTTCGTCACCAAATCAAAAGCCCATCCAAATTCCAGAATAGAAAGTGTATAAATAGGAGATAGTTTGAAACCACCCTTCTTTGGATTTTTGAATTTTTACATTTTGAAACTTCATTTTCTCTGAGAGCTTTGAACTGAGATTTGAGAGAATTGGGAAGAAAGATTTAATCTCTCTTCTTCCTCGTTCTTGCTTGAGCATTTTTACTTTTCTTGTTTGAATCTTGAGTGTGAAGAATTGAGGAATTTCTGTCTCAATCTCCATTTAAGATCTCTTTGATTACCTCACTGCATCATTGAGTTGAATCCAATTTCCTTTACTGCTCCCTCTTTAATTTCTTGTTAATTGCTTTGAGAACTTGGATCTGGGTAGGGCATTTGAGATCTAGACTCTGCTATCTAGTCTATGGAGCCCTGAGTTCTAATTCTCTTTTTGGTTCTTCTGTGAACCCCTGCTGCAATTTAATTTCCCTTTCTGTTTGAGATCTAACAGAATTCAAATCATCTCTTGCTTTGATAATTGTTGCAATTTAATTTCCCTTGCTTAATTTTTGAATTCCCAGTCCTCAAATCCCTTTTCCATTCAAGCAATTTATATTTCTTGCACTTTAAGTTACTGCAATTTACATTTCTTGCACTTTAAGTTTCAGTCATTTAATTTCTTGTTCTTTAAGATTCAGCTCTTTTACTTTCAGTTCTCTTTAATTTCTGTAATTCATCCCTCTCCCTTTACATTTTCTGCTATTTACTTACTGTTGGATACAAAATCACTCAACCAATACTTGATTCGCTTGACTAAATCAACCACTGAACTAAAATTGCTCAATCCTTCAATCCCTGTGGGATCGACCTCACTCCCGTGAGTTTTATTACTTGATGCGACCCGGTACACTTGCCGGTGAGTTTTGTGTTGGATCGTTTTCCACACATCACTGGGCCTTCCCTTCTTCTCGCACCAAAACCACTGCCAATGCCTCATCGGTTACTGCTAAGTACAAGTATAGCGCTTCTCCTTTCTGAGGCCCCGCGAGGAAGGATGGTGCTGAGACTATTTCTTTGAATTGCTTGAAGCCTGGATGAAGCCCGCTTCTAGTAGGCTGGCCGTCTATTTGGCCACCTCTTCTGCCCTTTCCTGGGACATTTTTCTCCTCCTTTGGGCCACTGGCTTTGCTTCCGGTCTCACGGCT
Source organism: Arachis hypogaea (assembly GCF_003086295.3). Lineage (NCBI taxonomy): Eukaryota > Viridiplantae > Streptophyta > Magnoliopsida > Fabales > Fabaceae > Arachis > Arachis hypogaea. The sequence continues at coordinate 39,795,858 of NC_092045.1, read as the reverse complement.
AGCTGGTGTGACATGAATTGGGGGTCTATACCCGGCATGTCGGTCGGTGTCCAGGAAAATAAGTCGCCGTTGGCTCTGGCCATCTCTATCAGGGGTTCTTTCAGGTCATGGGGTAGGTTCTTGTTTACAAAGGTAAACTTCTCATCTGAGTCGCCGACCCTGAACTTTTCAAGGTCTCCCTCTGGTTCTGGCCTGGGTTTGTCATTAACCCTAGCGTCTAGGTCGGCAAGGAAGACACCAGAAGCTTCTTTAGATTTTTTTCTCAGAGAGAGGCTAGCATTGTCGCATGCGACTGCCGTCTCTAGGTCACCCCTGATGGTCCCCACTGATCCATCATCAGCTACAAACTTCATTAACAATAGCTTGGTATAGATCACCGCCCCAAACTCATTGATGGATTTCCTCCCTAGGATGAGGTTGTAGGCCGTGGAGTCCCTTAAGACAATGAACTCCGGCATTAGCGACCTCTTCCCCTGCCTCCGCCAATGGAGATCGGGAGGGAAACTACATCGTCCAGCTTGATGAAATTATTGCCTAGGCTTACCATGCCATGTTGGTGGCCTTTCAGGTCAGTATCCCGTAGGCCCAGAGCATCAAATACATTACGAAACATGATATTAGAGTCAGCCCCCGTCTCCACCAAGATCCGCTTCACTAGGCCGGTGCCTACCCTAGCCGTGATCACCATTGGCGGGTTCTCCACGACCTCATCAAATCATTGGTCTTCGGGGATGAAGGATATTGAGGGTACCCTCCGGGAGGTCGGCGTAGAGCCTGAAGACATAGCTAAGACCTTTGCGTCCTTCTTGCTCGCTGATTTCGATCTGGGCGGGACGTCCCTTCCAATAACCACATTTACCACAGTGAGGCCATGCTCACTGTCCTCCTCAGGTTCCCATCTTCGCCTTACGGTGTGACTCTTGTCCTCAGTTGACCGGTCCCTCCTCCTTTGTTCCCTTATTAGGTGGGAGAACTTGGCCAACTTTCCTTCTCGAATGGCCTTCTCCAGGGTGTCATTCAGGTCAAACAGTCTTGGGTTTTGTGGCCATAACCCTTGTGATAATCGTAATAAAGGTTCTTGTTTCCTCCCGTCCTGTCCTTGAGTTGTCGGGGGCTTCGACAAGATGTCCTTGTCGCCAATTTGCTGATACACATCAACTATTGGAGCTGCCAGGGGGGTGTAGTGGGTGAACTTCCTGACCCGGGGAAAGGGTTTGGAGGTCTTGGCCGATCCTCCGTCTCTGGAGTGTTCCTTATACCTTTCCCCGCTGCCAAATTGGCAGGCATTAGAGTATGCAGGCTGCCGTTTATTGGCTACAACGAACCGGTTTACTTCTTCATCATTGATGTACTCTCCGGCTACATTTTGAATTTCTTACATTGTCTAGATAGGCTTGGTGGTAAGGTATTTTCTGAAATCCTCATTTAGTACCGTTGGTTAAGCACAACCTAGCCACCGAATCAGTTAGGCCGTCAATCTCCCTGCACTCATCATTAAATCTGTCAAGGTACTTCTTGGTCAGCTCGCCGGTTCGTTGACTTACTCCTAGCAGGTTAATCGAGTGTTTCGCTTTGGCGATACGCGTGGTGAACTGGGCAAGAAGGTGCGACTGATATCGGCAAACGCGGTTATGGAGCCATGGGTGAGGGCGTTAAACTCCCAGATCGCTGGCCCCACTAAGGTTACTGGGAAAGCGCGGCACCTTACTTCATCACTTACCCCTTCCAGGTTCATCCTGGCCTCAAAGGCCGTTAGATGTTCCTGGGGATCTTGTGTACCATCATACCTCATATCTGTCGGCTTGTCGAAGTGCTTTGGCAGCCGAACTCTGAGGTTCGAGTGGTGAAAAGAGGTTGCCCCCACAACCACCAGTTGTTGGGTTCGTCTTGGTCTTTCCCTACTGCACTCCCTGTTAGGCCGAGTTCTCCTTGCCCTTTCCCTATGACGTTCTTGGTGTGGTCTGATCTTTATTCCTCGTTCTCTGTCCGCTTCCCAGTCTTCTTCGGTACTAGTTGTCGGTGATCAGGTGTAGACCAGGGGATCTCGTCGTCTCCTCGGCGCCTCTCTGCTTTCTGGGCATTCTGATTCTGTCCGAGAGGCTGGAGTACGCCTGGAGTGACTTCTTCGGAGACTTCTTTCTCCTCTTTGCATGGACCGAGCAAGTTCTTGACTGGGGTCAGCTGACGACTTTCACGGTTGGCAACTTCTCGTTCCAGGTTTTGCGTACGCGAGGCTACACTCGCGCCAATAGCACAAATCAGGTCACGCGTGCGCGTGACCCACGCGTCCACGTCACCTGAACTTATCACCCACCACGCAATCGCGTGCTCCACGCGTCCGCGTCACATGTGACGCACAGCTTATCCAGATCAGCCCAGTTATCTTATCTTTTCTTCCCCAATCCTAATTTTTTTTCTTCTCACTTCTTATTTATCTCTTCTCCCTTCTTATTTCTTTCTTCTTTATTCTTTCTTACTTTCTTCTTCTTCATCCCTTTAACTTCTCATCCTTCTTCACTTTCATTCTATTTTCCTTAATTTGCATACTTTCATTCATTACATTTTAATTTCATGCATATTTTTATTTTCTTTTCTAAATTTATTATTTTTTTCATTGGTGTTAAATTTTCTTATTCAACTGTTGTATCTTTTCTGGTATTATTTTGGTGCTTAGTGACTTGTTTTACAATGTTGGATGATATTATTTTTCTATCAATGTCAATCTTTTATGATCCCTGTATTCCTTTTGCATTGACATGAATTTATAGTCTTTCATTATCTACTATCTCTTCCCCATTATTGCAATTTGTGCACTATTGATATGTCATTTGCTTCTACTGTTTTCTCACTTGCATGTTCTAACTACCATGTAATTGAGACCCTTATTATTTAGCATTAACACACATATTTTATTTATTTTCTATCTTTGTTTCTGGGTTACTTTTCTTATTTTCCTCTTCTTTCAAGCTGGCCACCGAGAAGGAAAAGGAAGAACTTCTATATGGGGCAACAAACAAATTCCACCTGCACAATCTTTGGAGAAAAGCATCAATATAGCAACCCGTCCACTTGCACATCTTGGCATGCACCAAGGACGGTGCAATCTTTATGTGTGGGGATGTCGATACCGACTTCCATGGGTTAGTTACTTCATATTTTAACACCAATGTTTAATTTTCTTTGTTAAATTAGTTGTTGCATTTGCATGTTTGTTTGATTTTTTGCATATTTTACCAACTACTTGGTTGAAGTAATATTTTCTTTTTTAAGAAACTTTTTATAGCATTCCACTAATTGGAATTAAAATTTTTATTGAACTTGTTTGAAAAAATATTATTTTGGAACATGGTTTAGAGCTCAAACACACAAAACCTGTGAGATTTTTGAGCCTATTTGATTGGTTGCATTTTATCAACCAATATTTTATTTTTAGTGTGTGTTTTTCTCTCTAAAATTATGATCTTTGTCTTACTTAATTCTATATGTCCATTATGTGATGTATGCATGCACTTATATGATTGAGGTCTTGTTTCATTGAGCTTACATACCCATATGGCCTTAACCTTTCATTATCATTTGCAAACCAATTTGAGCCTATTTTACCCCTTTTATTCTTTATTTTACTACATCACTAACTCTAAGCGGAAAACAATAATGTCCCTAATTTGAATCAATGGTTAGCTTAGACTAGTGAGAGTGCTTATGATTTAAGTGTGGGAAAACTGGGTTTGGAAACATTTGGTTTGAGAATTGAGTATGTTAGAATTTTCTGAAAATGTGAAGGAATGTTGAGAATATGTTCATGCATTCAATACCTTAATCATATGCCTTGAGAAAAGCAAAAGAAAGAAAAATTATGAAAATAAGAAAAAAAAAAGAGAAAAAAAAGAGAAAAAAAGAGAAAAAAGAGCAAACAATAAGGGGACAAAATGCCCAAAGTTAAGTAATAATATCAATGCATATGAGTTGTACTTAAATTTGGGATGCATGAATGCGTCGTAAACATAGTTAATGGGCAATTAGATCTTGCATTGTAATTACATGGATTGTCTTAAGTTAGGTGGGAAGTTTAGGTTAATTAAGGATTCAGATTTTAGTCCACTTGGCCAAATACAATCCTACCTTGACCCTAACCCCATTACAACCCTCAAAAGACCTCTTGATTTGTGTATTGGCGCATTAAATTTTTGTTGAATGTTAGATGAAGAGCAAGCCTTAGAAAGCAAGATTAGTAGAGAATTGAGAGAATCGAACCTTAAACACTTGAGTGATTAGAGTGTATACACTTCCGGGGAGGGTTCGATGCTTGATTCTTTGTTCCCGTCTTTTATGAGCTATTTTCTTCTGCAAGTCTATTTGTACTTTATTTTTATGATTTGAATTAATGAAATCCAGTTCATATTTTTTTCTTGAAAGGCTTAATTACTTTTCACCAAGTAGGTAAAAGCATATTGAATTAATGAAATCCAGTTGCATTCATATAAATAGGTTACATTTCATGCATCCTACCATTCCTCTTAACTCTTTTAGTTCTCTTGAGCTTAGCATGAGGATATGCTAATGTTTAAGTGTGGGGAGATTGATAAACTACTATTTTATAGTTTATCTTGTGTTTAATTGAGTGGTTTTATCAAGTCTTTACCCACTTATTCATATGATAAGCATGATATTACAATTCCTTACCAAAGTTGTTCTATGGTTGAAAACTTACTTACTAGAGATCTTTTTACTGTGTATTTTAATTCTACTTTATACCATTTGATGTCGTGATCCGTGTGTTAAGTGTTTCAGGCTTCATAGGGCAGAAATGGCTTAGAGAATGGAGAGGAAGCTTGCAAAAATGGAAGGAACACAAGAAACCAAGGAGATGACTAGCAAACACCGACACAGACGCATGGCTCACGCGACCGCGCGAAATGGAGAAAATCGCAGTGACGCGTTCGTGTGCCTGACGTGAACGCGTGGATTGGAATTTGCACGAATGACATGAATGCGTGGACGACGCGTACGCGTGGCAAGGAAAACGCTGAATGACGCGCACGTGTGGACGACGCGTACGCATGACATGTGCGATCTGCAGAATTAACAGAAATCGTTGGGGGTGATTTTGGGCCGAGTTTTGACCCGGTTTTTGGCCCAAAAAACACATATTAGAGGCTATAAAGTGGGGGAATGCATCCATTCATGGATACAACATTCATTCACATAATTTTAGGTTTAGATGTAGTTCTCTAGAGAAAGAGGCTCTCTCCTCTCTCTTAGGTTTTAGGATTAGGATTTCTCTTCTACTTTTAATTCTTTTAGTACTCTAGTTTATTGATTTTCCCTTGTTGATTATTTGACGTTGTTACTTTAATTTATGATTCCTCATGTCAGAGTTGATTTCTCTTATTTATGCAATTTGAGATATCTCATATTTATGACTTTAATTTAGCTTTTTACACTCTTAGCTTTGGTTGAGTAATTGGAGACGCTTGAGTTATGAAACTCCTTATTGATTGAAAATTGGAATTCTTTGCTGATTGAATTCTCCTAACTCTAGTCTTTTCTTAGGAATTGACTAGGACCTGAGGAATCAAATTGATTTATCCAATTAACATACTTTCATAATTAGAGGTTGACCAAGTGGGAGCAAAAGCTAATTCTCATCACAATTGATAAGGATAACTAGGATATGACATCCAGTTCTCATACCTTGCCAAGAGCTTTTCTAGTTATTAGTTTACTTCTTTTACCATTTACTTTTCTTGTTCTCTTATCCAAAACCCCAAAAACATACTTTTCCATAACCAATTATAAGCACACTTCCCTACAATTCCTTGAGAGACGACTCGAGGTTTAAATACTTCGGTTATCAATTTTATTAGGGGTTTGTTACTTGTGACAACCAAACTTCTGCATGAAAGGATTCTCTGTTGATTTAGAAACTATACTTACAACACGATTATATTCTTGTGAATTTCTTTACCGATAGAAATCAGTTCGTCACCGGCCCGAATCACCTTCTTGGCTAGCGATCGGGCTCCCAGGCGGTTCCCACATATGCCATTGTGTACTTCCTCTAGGACCTCCTTTGTGTCTGAGTTAGGACATACTTTAAGAGAGGTGTTGATATTCTCCTTTTATATAGGATGTTGTGGATCAATGTGTAATTTTGTGCCTCCCTTATGAGTCTTTGGGCCTCCTTTTCATTCTCAGAGAGGACATCAAATTTAGGATAGTTGACTATAGGGATCATCCATCCTAAATTTTGATTAGATATAGTCATTACATTTGAGTTGTCATCTCCCTTTGATATCAATGGTGTAAAGTCTCTTGGATAAGGCTTCTATTGTTGCCCCATGGCTTGGTGCTGGCTAATTTGGAGAGGACATCAGCTCGGGCATTTGATTCCTGAGTTAAATGCCGAACTGCTCCTTCTGAAAGTTGTGCTAGTTATTCTCGTACTTTATCTAAGTATTTCTTCATGTTGGATCCTTGGCTTGATAGGTACCATTAATCTGTGAAGTTACCACTTGAGAGTCACTAAACACTATCAGCCTTTCTGCCCCTACTTCTTTAGCCAACTTCAAGCTAGCAAGTAAGGCATCATACTCTACTTGGTTATTAGAAGTAGGAAACTTGAACTTTAGCGAGAGTTCTATCCGAGTTTCTTGCTCACTTTCTAAGATGACGCCTACTCCATTGCTGGCTTTATCGGACGACCCGTCTACGTATAGGCTCCACGCTGTTGGACTTTCTAGACTTTTAGTATATTCCGCTACGAAGTCAGTGAGATACTAGAATTTGAATGTTGTTCGAGTTTCATACCTCAAGTCAAATTTGGACAGTTCCACAGCCCATTGCAACATTCGTCCTGCCAAGTCTATCTTTTATAGAATGTGTGTCATTGGTTGATTAATATAGACCTTTATGGTTTGAGCTTGAAAATAAGGCCAGAGCCTTTGAGAGGTGAGAATAAAAGCATACGTGATGAGAGGATAATTTATACACTTTTTGGCATTATTTTTATATAGTTTTTCGTATGATTTAGTTAGTTTTTAGTATATTTTTATTAGTTTTTAAGCAAAATTCACATTTCTGGACTTTACTATGAGTTTGTGTGTTTTTATGTGATTTTAGGTATTTTCTGGCTGAAATTGAGGGACCTGAGCAAAAATCTGATTCAGAGGCTGACAAAGGACTGCAGATGTTGTTCAATTCTGACCTCCCTGCACTCGAAGTGGATTTTCTGGAGCTACAGAACTCTAAATGGCGCGCTTTCAATTGCATTGGAAAGTAGACATCTAGGACTTTCCAATATATAATATTCTATACTTTGGGCGAGTTTTGACGATGTAAAATGGCGTCAAAATGCCAGCTTTCGGCCCTTTTTTGGCGTCAAAATGCCAGAACTGGCATAAAAGTTGGAGTTAAACACCCAAACTGGAATCAAAGCTGGTGTTTAACTCCAAGGAAGACCTCTACATGTGAAAGCTTCAATGCTCAGTCCAAGCACACACCAAGTTGGCCCGAAAGTGGATTTCTGCATCATTTACCTATTTCTGTAAACCCTAGTAGCTAGTTTCATTATAAATAGAACTTTTTACTATTGTACTAGGGGTCTTTTTTCCTATTTTTGTATTCATATGTCATTTGGGGAGGCTGGCCATTCGGCCATGCCTAGACCTTGTTCTTATGTATTTTCAATGGTGGAGTTTCTACACACCATAGATTAAGGGTGTGGAGCTCTGCTGTTCCTCGAGTATTAATGCAATTACTACTATTTTCTATTCAATTCATGCTTATTCTTATTCTAAAATATTCGCTTGCACTTCAACCTGATGAATGTGATGATCCATGACACTCATCACTATTCTCAACCTATGAACGCGTGATTGACAACCACTTCCGTTCTACTTAAGATTGAGCGTGTATCTCTTAGCCTCCATTCCGAAAGATCGGAGTCTTCGTGGTATAAACTAGAATTATTGGTGGCCATTCCTGAGATCCGAAAAGTTTAAACCTTGTCTGTGGTATTCCGAGTAGGATCTGGAAAGGGATGACTGTGACGAGCTTCAAACTCACGAATGTTGGGCGTAGTGACAGACGCAAAAGGATAACTGGATTCTATTCCAACATGATCGAGAACCGACAGATGATTAGTTGTGCGGTGACAGCGCATTTGGACCATTTTCACTGAGAGGGCGGGAAGTAGCCATTGACAACGGTGATGCCCTACATACAGTTTGCCATGGAAAGGAGTATGAAGGATTGGATGAAGGCAGTAGGAAAGCAGAGATTCAACAGGAACAAAGCATCTCTATGCACTTATCTGAAATTCTCACCAATGAATCACATAAGTATCTCTATCTTTACTTTATGTTTTATTTATCTTTTTAATTATTAAAACTCCATAACCATTTTAATCCGCCTGACTGAGATTTACAAGGTGACCATAGCTTGCTTCAAGCCGACAATCTCCGTGGGATCGACCCATACTCACGTAAGGTTTATTACTTGGATGACCCAGTGCACTTGCTGGTTAGTTGTGCGAAGTTGTGAAAGAGAAGCGAGATTACAATTGTGCATACCAAGTTGTTGGCGCCATTGTGTATCACAATTTCGTGCACCAAGTTTTTGGTGCCGTTGTCGGGGATTATTCGAGTTTGGACAATTGACGGTTCATCTTGTTGCTCAGATTAGGTAATTTTCTTCTTATTTTGTTTTCAAAAAGTTTTCAAAAATCTTTTAAAAATTTTTCTTCTTTTTCATTTTTTTTCAAAACATATTTTGAAAAATACAAAAAAAAATTCATAAAATCATAAAAACTCAAAAATATTTCATGATTCTTGTTTGAATCTAGGGCCAAATTTTAAGTTTGATATCAATTGCATGATTTCAATTGTCTTGCAATTTTCGAAACACATACATTGTGTTCTTGATTGTCTTGAAGCCGTTCTTGATGAATTGCCTTGTTTGATCTTCATGATTTATTGATTTACACTGCATGATGTTCTAGATATGCATTCTTGCATTCATATGGCCCAAACATGAGAAAGTTCTAAGTTTGGTGTCCTCCATGTTTTCTTTCATTAAGAAAACTAAGTTCTTGATGTTCATCTTGATCTTCAAGATTGTTCTTGGTGTTCATCTTGACGTTCATAATGTTCTTGCATATATCTTGTGTTTTGATCCAAGAATTATATGTTTTGACTCATTTTGTTGTTTTTCAAAATTGAAAACATATCTTCTTGAATAAAGGATTTAGCAAAATGAAGATCCAAGAATATAAAGCAGGGGAATTACAGAGAAAAAGCTGGGCATTCAAAACGCCCAGTGAAGAAGGAAAACTGGCGTTTAAACGCCATCCAGGGTACCTGGCTGGGCGTTTAAATGCCCAAACCATGCAGCAATTGAGCGTTAAACGCCCAAAACATGCAGCTCCTGGGTGTTTAACGCCAGGATGACACAAGGAGAGGAATTTTGTTTTCAAATCAAATCTTCATATTTTTTCAAAATCAAATCTTTTTCAACTCAAATATTTTCAATCATATCTTTTTCAAAATCATATCTTTTCAAACATATCTCTTTCATCAATCAAATCTTTTCCTCATATTTTCAAAAATCTTGATTCAAAAATTTCAAGTTTATTACTTTCTTGTTAAGAGGGATTCAATATTTGAAATTTAGAATCATATCTTTTAGTTTCTTGTTAATCAAGTCATTAATTTTAAACATCAAATCTTTTTAATTTGTTTTTCAAAAATATCTTTTTCAAATCATATCTTCTTTTTAAAAAAACCCTTGATTTCAAAATCTTGCTCTAACTTCTTATCTTTTTCAAATTTATTTCTTATCTTTTTCAAAATCACCTTTTCACTCTTACTTTTCGAAAAACATTAACCTTTTTTTAAATCCCTTTTAATTAACTAATTATTTTAAATTTTAATTTTCGAAAATTCCTTCCCCTCTCTCATTTGTTTCTATTTAAACACTAAGATTCCTCCTTCATTATCAATTCGAACTCCATCTCTCTTTGAATGTTCAAATTCTTCCTTACCTACATCATCCTTCCATTCTTGTTTTCCTCTGACATCTCAAGGAACCTCTATACTATGACATAGAGGACTCCATATTTTCTTTGTCTTCTTCTCTTTCATATGAGCAGGAACAAAGATAAAGGCATACTTGTTGAAGCTGATGCTGAACCTGAAAGGACTCTGAAGAGGAAGCTAAGAGCAGCTAAAGCAAAAACCTCTGAAGAGGACCTCACTGAAATTTTTGAAAAGGAAGCAGCAAAAGAAACAATTATGGCCGAACCAAACAACAATGCAAGGAAGATACTTGGTGATTTTACTACACCAACTTCTAACTTTTATGGAAGAAGCAACTCAATCCCTGTCATAGGAGCAAACAATTTTGAGCTAAAGCCTCAATTAGTTTCTCTACTGCAACAGAACTACAAGTTTCATGGACCTCCATCAGAAGACCCTTATCAGTTCTTAACTGAGTTCTTGCAGATCTGTGATACTATTAAGACCAATGGAGTTGATCCTGAGGTCTATAAGCTTATGCTTTTTCCTTTTGCTATAAGGGACAGAGCTAGAACATGGTTGGACTCACAACCCAGAGATAGCCTGGACTCTTGGGATAAGCTGGTCACGACTTTCTTAGCCAAGTTTTTTTCCTCCTCAAAAGCTGATCAAGCTTAGAGTGGATGTTCAAATCTTCAGACAGAAAGAAGGTGAATCCCTCTATGAAGCTTGGGAAAGATATAAGCAACTGACCAAAAAGTGTCGTTCTGACATGCTTTCAGAATGGACCACATTAAATATATTCTATGATGGTCTGTTTGAATTTTCTAAGATGTCATTGGACCATTCTGCAGGTGGATCCATTCACCTAAAGAAAACACCTGCAGAAGCTCAAAAACTTATTGAAATGGTTGCAAATAACCAGTTCATGTATACCTTTGAGAGGAATCTTGTGAGTAATGGGACACCTCAAAAGAAAGGAGTTCTTGAAATTGATGCTCTGAATGCCATACTGGCTCAGAACAAAATATTGACCCAACAAGTCAATATGATCTCTCAGAGTCTGAATGGATTGCAAAATGCATCCAACAGTACTAAAGAAGCATCTTCTTGATCCTGAGAATCCTGTAATGGCAGAGGTGAATTACATGGGTGAAGCCTTTGGTAACACCTATAATCCTTCATGAAAAAATCATCCAAATTTTTCATGGAAGGATCAACAGAAGCAAGGCTTCAATAATAACAATGGTGGAAGAAACAGGTTTAGCAATAGCAAACCGTTTCCATCATCATCTCAGCAACAGACAGAACATTCTGGGCAGAATCCTTCTAGCTTAGCAAACATAGTCTCTGATCTATCTAAGGTCACTCTTAGTTTCATGACTGAAACAAGATCCTCCATTAGAAACTTGGAGGCACAAGTGGGCCAGCTGAGTAAAAGGGTTACTGAAACTCCTCATAGCACTCTCCCAAGCAATACAGAAGAGAACCCCAAAGGAGAGTGCAAGGCCATTGACATAATCAACATGGCCGAAACCTTAGAAGATGAGGAGGACGTGAATCCCAATGAGGAAAACCTCTGGGAACGTCAAATGGCCAATAAGGAATACCCTAATGAGGAACCAAAGGAATCTGAGACTCATACAGAGACCATAGAGATTCCTTGGACCTCTTTTTACCATTCATGAGCTCTGATAACTATTCATCTTCTGAAGAGGATGAAGACATTGTTGAAGGGCAAGTTGCCCAATATTTAGGAGCAATCATGAAGCTGAATGCCAAGCTATTTGGTAATGAGACTTGGGAGGAAGAGCCCCCTTGCTCACCAACGAACTGAATACATTGGTTCAGCAAAATTTACCTCAAAAGAAACAGGATCCTGGTAAATTCTTAATACCCTGTACCATAGACACCATGACCTTTGAAAAAGCTCTGTGTGACCTGGGGTCAGGGATAAACATGATGCCCCTCTCTGTAATAGAGAGACTGGGAATGTATGAGGTACAGGCTGCCACATTCTCATTGGAGATAGCAGATAAATCTACGAAAAAGGCTTATGAACTAGTAGAGGACGTGCTAGTGAAGGTTGAAGGCCTTTACTTCCCTGCTGATTTCATAATCCTAGACACTAGGAGGGATGAGGATGAATCCATCATCCTTGGAAGACCCTTCTTAGCCACAGCAAGAGCTGTAATTGATGTTGACAGAGGAGAGTTGATCCTTCATGCGAATGAAGAATGCCTTGTAGTAAAGACTCAAGGTTCTCCATCTGTAACCATGGAGAGTAAGCATGAAGAGCTTTTCCTAATACAGAGTCAAACAGAGCCCCCACATTCAAACTCTAAGTTTGGTGTTGGGAGGCCACAGCCAAACTCTAAGTTTAGTATTGAGAGATCTCAACCATACTGTGCTCATCTGTGAGGCTCCATGAGAGCTCACTGTCAAGCTATTGACATTAAAGAAGCGCTTATTGGGAGGCAACCTAATTTTATTCTAATTTTATCTATATTATTGTGTTTTCTTTTAGGTTGATGATCATGTGAAGTCACAAAGATAATTACAAAAAAAAAAGAAAAAATAAAAAACAGCATTGAAAACAGCACACCCTGGAGGAAGGACTTACTGGCGTTTAAACGCCAGTAAGGGTAGTAAAACGGGCGTTTACACGCCTAATCTGGCACCTTTCTAGGCGTTTAAATGCCAGAATAGGGCAACAAACTGGCATTTAGATGCCAGAACAGGAAGGAAGGCTGGCGTTTAAACGCCAGAACAGGGCAGCAGATTGGCGTTTAAACGCCAGAATTGCACTTTATGGCATTTTGAACGCCCAAATGGAGCAGGGAAGCAGATTTCTTGACCCCTCAGGATTTGTGGACCCCACAGGATCCCCACCAACCTCAACTCACTCTCTCTCCTCTTCACACCTTTCTACAACACTCTTCCTTAAATACCCTTAACCAATTACTTCCTTAACTTTTCTCTAAAAACCCCACCCATCTTCAAAATTCAAAACCATTTCCCTCCCAAACCCACCCAAACCTTTCGGCCACTCTCCTTCCCTTTTCCTATAAATACCCCTCTTCACTCCTTCATTTTCACACATCATCCCCCTCTCCTTGGCCGAAACACATACATCTTTCATCTCCTCTGTTTTCTTTTTCTTCTACATCTTTCCTTCTTCTTTTGCTCGAGGACGAGCAAATATTTTAAGTTTGGTGTGGTAAAAGCATTGCTTTTTGTTTTTCCATAACCATTTATGACACCTAAGGCCAGAGAAACCTCTAGAAAGAGGAAAGGGAAGGCAACTACCTTCACCTCTGAGTCATGGGAGATGGAGAGATTCATCTCAAAGGTCCATCAAGACCACTTCTATAAAGTTGTGGCCGAGAAGAATGTGATCCCTGAGGTCCCTTTTAGGCTCAAAAAGGGCGAATATCCGGAGATCCGATAAGAGATCCAAAGAAGAGGTTGGGAAATTCTTGCCAACCCCATTCAACAAGTCAGAATCTTAATGGTTCAAGAGTTCTATGCAAACGCATGGATCACTAGGAACCATGATCAAAGTATGAACCCAAACCCAAAGAATTGGCTTACAATGGTTCGGGAGAAATACTTAGATTTCAGTCCGAAAAATGTGAGGCTAGCGTTCAACTTGCCAATGGTCGAAGAAAATGCATGCCCCTACACTAGAAGGGTCAACTTTGATCAAAGGTTGGACCAAGTCTTCATGGACATATGTGTAGAAGGAGCTCAATGGAAAAGAGACTCAAGAGGTAACCCGGTTCAATTGAGAAGACCGGATCTTAAGCCTGTGGCTAGAGAATGGTTAGAGTTCATCCAACGCTCTATCATTCCCACTAGCAACCGATCTGAGGTAACTGTGGATCAGGCCATCATGATCCATAGTATCATGATTGGAGAGGAAGTAGAAGTTCATGAAATCATACCTCTAGAACTCTACAAAGTGGCTGACAAGTCCTCACCTTTGGCAAGATTAGCCTTTCCTCATCTCATATGTCACCTTTGCTATTCAGCTGGGATTGTCATAGAGGGAGACATCCTCATTGAAGAGGACAAGCCCATCACTAAGAAGAGGATGGAGCAAACTAGTGAGCACATTCATGGCACTCAACAAGAGCATAAGGAGGGCCCTCATCAAGAAATTCCTGAGATTATTGGGAGTAACTCAATACTTCTTTGGAAAGCTTGAGTTACAACATGGACCAATTAAGGGTGGAACACCAAGAGCACTCTATCATTCTCCATGAGATTAGAGAAGATCAAAGAGCTATGAGGGAGGAGAAACAAAGGCAAGGAAGAGACATAGAGGAGCTCAAGAGCACCATTGGTTCTTCAAGAGGAGGAAGACGCCACCCTCACTAAGGTGGACTCATTCCTTAATCTCCTTGTCCATTTATTTTCTGTTTTTGGCTTTATGCTGTATGTTCTATCTATGTTTGTGTCTTCACTACATGATCATTAGTGTCTAGAGTCTATGTCATAAAGCTATGAATAACCCCATGAATCCTTCACCTCTCTTAAATGAAAAATGTGCTTAACTACAAAAGAACAAGAAGTACTTGGATTTCAATTTTTATCTTGAAATTAGTTTAATTATTTTGATGTGGTGGCAATACTTTTTATTCTGTGAATGAATGCTTGAATAGTGCATATTTTTTATCTTGTTGTTTATGAATGTTAAAGTTGTTGGCTCTTGAAAGAATGATGAACAAAGAGAAATGTTATTGATAATCTGAAAAATCATGAGCTTGATTCTTGAAGTAAGAAAAAGCAGTGAAAAAAATGGCAAAAAAAAGAGAGAAATGAAAAGGAAAAAGCAAGCAGAAAAAGCCAATAGCCCTTTAAACCAAAAGGCAAGGGTAAAAAGGATCCAAGGCTTTAAGCATTAATGGATAGGAGGGCCCAAGGAAATAAAATTCGGGCCTAAGCGACTAAATCAAGCTGTCCCTAACCATGTGCTTGTGGCATGCAGGTCCAAGCGAAGAGCTTGAGACTGGGTGGTTAAAGTCGTGACCCAAAGCAAAAGAGTGTGCTTAAGAGCTCTGGACACCTCTAATTGGGGACTTTAGCAAAGCTGAGTCACAATCTGAAAAGGTTCACCCAATTATGTGTCTGTGGCATTTATGTATCCGGTGGTAATATTGGAAAACAAAGTGCTTAGGGTCACGGCCAAGACTCATAAAGTAGCTGTGTTCAAGAATCAATGTACTGAACTAGGAGAATCAATAACACTATCTAAAATTCTAAGTTCCTATAGATGCCAATCATTCTGAATTTCAAAGGAAAAAGGGAGATGCCAAAACTGTTCAGAAGCAAAAAGTTACAAGCCCCGCTCATCTAATTAGAACTAAGTTTCATTGATACTGTGGGATTCATTGTATATTCTCTTCTTTTTATCCTATTTTGTTTTTAGTTGCTTGGGTACAAGCAACAATCTAAGTTTGGTGTTGTGATGAGCGGATAATTTATACGCTTTTTCGCATTGTTTTTATACAGTTTTTAGTATGATTTAGTTAGTTTTTAGTATATTTTTATTAGTTTTTAAGAAAAATTCACATTTTTGGACTTTACTATGAGTTTGTGTGTTTTTCTGTGATTTCAGGTATTTTCTGGCTGAAATTGAGGGACCTGAGCAAAAATCTGATTCAGAGGCTGACAAAGGACTGCAGATGTTGTTTGATTCTGACCTCCCTGTACTCGAAGTAGATTTTCTAGAGCTATAGAACTTCAAATGATGCGCTCTCAATTACGTTGGAAAGTAGACATCCAGGGCTTTCCAGAAATATATAATAGTCCATACTTTGCGTGAGTTTTGATGACGTAAAATGGCATCAAAACACCAGTTCTCTACCCTTTTCTGGCGTCAAAACGACAGAACTGGCATAAAAGTTGGAGTTAAACGCCCAAACTGGCATCAAAGCTGGTGTTTAACTCCAAGGAAGACCTCTACACATGAAAGCTTCAATGCTCAGCCCAAGCACACACCATGTGGGCCCAGAAGTGAATTTCTGCATCATTTACCTATTTCTGTAAACCCTAGTAGCTAGTTTCATTATAAATAGAACTTTTTACTATTGTACTAGTTGTCTTTTTCCCTATTTTCGAATTCACATGTCATTTGATGGAGTTTCTACACACCATAGATTAAGGGTGTGGAGCTCTGCTGTTCCTCGAGTATTAATGCAATTACTACTGTTTTCTATTCAATTCATGCTTATTCTTATTCTAGGATATTTGCTTGCACTTCAACCTGATGAATGTGATGATCCGTGACACTGATAAACCAATATTTTATGATTCATATTGTGTTTAATTGAGTTTATCAAGTTTCTACCTACTTATTCATATGATTAGCATGTATTTATAATTCCTTCCCAAATTGTTCTATGATTGAAAACTTGCTTCCTAAAGATCTTTTAAT
This sequence comes from Arachis hypogaea, assembly GCF_003086295.3. Taxonomy (NCBI): domain Eukaryota; kingdom Viridiplantae; phylum Streptophyta; class Magnoliopsida; order Fabales; family Fabaceae; genus Arachis; species Arachis hypogaea. The sequence goes on along the minus strand of NC_092045.1, from coordinate 39,779,400 downwards.
TGTATATTTTTATTCTCCTTTATACCATTCGATGCCGTGATCTGTGTGTTAAGTGTTTCAGGCTTCATAGGGCAGGAATGGCTTAGAGAATGGAGAGGAAGCATGCGAAAAGGGAAGGAGCATAAGAAATAAAGGAGACAACCAGCGAACACCGACGCGCACGCATGGCTGACGCGTGCGCGCGAATTAGAAAAAATCACAGCGACGCGAATGCATGCTTGACGCGTACGCGTAGATTGGAGTTCGCGCAAATGACGCGAGCGCGTACCTAACACGCACGCGTGGAGAGGAAAATCCCTGAATGACGCGTATGCATGACCGACGCGTACGCATGACATGCGCAATCTGCAGGAATGATAGAATACACTGGAGACAGTTTCAGGCCGCGTTTTGAACCAGATTTCGGCCCAAAATCACAGATTAAAGTCAGGGAACATGCAGAGACTCATGACATCAATTTATATCAGGTCATAATTCACTTTTCATAATTTAGATGTAGTTTTTAAAGAGAGAGGTTCTCTCCTCTCTCTTAGGATTAGGATTAGGATTCCTCTTAAAGGACTTAGGAATATTTTTATCTTCTTCAATTTTCAGGTTCAATGTTCTTTTTATTTATTTTCTCTTTTATTTTTTATGAACTTTTCATGTTAGGATTTTCTTAATTAATATAATTTAAGGTATTTTAGACTCATGATTGTTTTCTTCTATTTATTATATAAATAATTTAGATTTTTTCCTTTTGGCTTTGGTTGATCAATTGGAGACTCTTGAGTTATCAAACTCATCATGATTGATAATTGTTATTTTCGCTAATCGAATCGCATTCCAATAACTCTAGTCTTTCCTTAGGAATTGAGTAGGACCTGAGGATCAAACTGATTAGTCCACTTGACCTTCCTTTATTTAGTAAAGGTTAACTAAGTGGGATTAAACTCAATTCTCATCACCATTGATAAGGATAATTATGATAGGACTTCCGAATTGTCATACCTTGCCAAGAGTTTATTTTATAGTTATTTATTTATTTTACTTGTCAATTAAATTACTTGTTCCTTACTTTCAAAACCCCCAATTTACAAAACTCATAACCAATAATAAGAACATACCTCCATGCAGTTCCTTGAGAAGACGACCCGAGGTTTAAATACTTCGGTTATCAATTTATTTAGGGGTTTGTTACTTGTGACAACCAAAACGTTTGTAAGAAAGGACTTTTGTTGGTTTAGAAGCTATACTTGAAATGGAAATTTATTCTGAATTCTAGACCATGCAAAAGTTCTCTCTTCAGACACTCATCACTATTCTCAACCTATGAACGCGTGACTGACAACCAATTCCATTCTACTTAAGATTGAGTGTGTATCTCTTAGCCTCCATTCCGAAAGATCGGAGTCTTCGTGGTATAAGCTAGAATTATTGGCGGCCATTCCTGAGATTCAGAAAGTCTAAACCTTGTCTGTGGTATTCTGAGTAGGATCTGAGAAGGGATGACTGTGACGAGCTTCAAACTCGCGAATGTTGGGCGTAGTGACAGACGCAAAAGGATCACTGGATTCTATTCCAACATGATCGAGAACCGACAGATGATTAGCCATGCGGTGACAGTGCATTTAGACCATTTTCACTGAGAGGACGGGAAGTAGCCATTGACAACGGTGATGCCCTACATACAGATTGCCATGGAAAGGAGTATGAAAGATTGGATAAAGGCAGTAGGAAAGCAGAGATTCAACAGGAACAAAGCATCTCTATGCACTTATCTGAAATTCTCACCAATGAATTACATAAATATCTCTATCTTTACTTTATGTTTTATTTATCTTTTTAATTATTAAAACTCCATAACCATTTTAATCTGCCTGACTGAGATTTACAAGGTGACCATAGCTTGCCTTTGGAATCTCTTTTCCATTGAGCTCCTTCCACACATATGTCCATAAGGACTTGGCCCAACCTTTGATTAAAGTTGCCCCTTCTAGTGTAGGGGCGTGCATCTCCTTGCATCATGGGCAAGTTGAATGCCAACCTCACATTTTCTGGACTAAAATCTAAGTATTTCCCCCGATCCATTGTAAGATAATTCTTTGGGTTCGGGTTCTTACTTTGATCATGGTTCCTAGTGATCCATGCATTGGCATAGAACTCTTGAACCATTAAGATTCTGACTTGTTGGATGGGGTTGGTTAGAACTTCCCAACCTCTTCTTTGGATCTCATGTCAGATCTCCGGATACTCATTTTTCTTGAGCTTGAAAGGGACCTCGGGGATCACCTTCTTCTTGGCCACAACATCATAGAAGTGGTCTTGATGGGCTTTGGAGATGAATCTTTCTATCTCCCATGACTCGGAGGTTGAAGCTTTTGTCTTCCCTTTCCCTTTTCTAGAGGATTCTCCGGCCTTAGGTGCCATCAATGGTTATGGAGAAACAAAAAAAGCTATGGTTTTACCACACCAAACTTAGAATATTGCTCGCCCTCGAGCAAGAGATGAAAGAAGAGAAGAAGAAGAAGAAAAAGAAGAAGAAGAAAATATGGAGGAGAGGGGGAGAGGTATATTCGGCCAAGAAGGAGAAGAGAGTATTGTGTTGTGTGAAAATGAAGAAGAATGGAGGGGTTTATATAGTGAAGGGAGAGGGAGTAGGTTCGGCCTATTTAGGGTGGGTTTGGGTGGGAAAGAAATTTGAATTTTGAAGGTAGGTGGGGTTTATGGGGAATAGTGGATGGATGTGAGTGGTGAAAGGGGTGATTGGGAAGAGAGATTGAGGTGATTGGTGAAGGGTTTTGGGGAAGAGTGTTTATTGGAAAGAGAGGATGAATGTTGAGAAGAGGGGAGAATATGGTAGGTGGGGATCCTGTGGAGTCCATAGATCCTGAGGTGTCAAGGATTTACATCCCTGCACCAATTAGGCATGTAAAATGCCTTTCCATGCAATTCTGGTGTTTAAACACCGAAGTGATGCATGTTCTGGGCGTTCAACGCCCATGTGCAGCATGTTTCTGGCGTTGAACGCCAGTTCCATGCTTGTTTCTGGCATTCAGCACCGGCTCTCCTCAGGGTGCATTCTTGGCATTTGAACGCCGGGATGTTGCTTGTTTCTGCTGTTCAGCGCCAGATCCATGCTCTGTTCTGGCGTTGAACACTAGCCAGATGCTCCTTACTGGCGTTTAAACGCCAGTAAGTCCTTCCTCTAGGGTGTGATTTTTCTTCTGCTATTTTTGATTCTGTTTTTAATTTTAATATTTTTTTCTTGACTCCACATGATCATGAACCTAATAAAACATAAAAGAACAATAAAATAAAAGAAAATTAGATAAATAAAAATTGGGTTGCCTCCCAATAAGCACTTCTTTAATGTCAATAGCTTGACAGTGGGCTCTCATGGAGCCTCACAGGTGATCAGGTCAATGTTGTATAGTCCCAACACCGAACTTGGAGTTTGGTTGTGGGGATTCAACACCAAACTTAGAGTTTGGTTGTGGCCTCCCAACACCAAACTTAGAGTTTGATTGTGGGTGCTCTGTTTGACTCTGTACTGAGAGAAGCTCTGCATGCTTACTCTCCCTTATTACAGAAAGATAGCCATGTGCCTTAAACACAAGATAGTCCCCATTCAATTGAAGGACTAATTCTCCTCTGTTAACATCTATCACAGCTTCTGCTGTGGCTATGAAAGGTCTTCCAAGGATGATGCATTCATCCTCCTCCTTCCTAGTGTCTAAGATTATGAAATCAGCAGGAATGTAAAGGCCTTTAACCTTTACCAACACATCCTCTACTAATCCATAAGCTTGTCTTACTGACTTGTCTGCCAATTGTAATGAGAATAAGGCAGGATGTACCTCAATGATCCCCAGCTTCTCCATTACAAAGAGTGGCATAAGATTTATGCCTGACCCTAGGTTTTATACACAGAGCTTTTTCAAAGGTCATGGTGCCTATGGTACAGGGTATTAAGAATTTCCCAGGATCTTGTTTCTTTTGAGATAAAGTTTGCTGAACCCATGTATCAAGTTCACTAATGAGCAAGGGAGGTTCACCTTCCCAAGTCTCATTACCAAATAACTTGGCATTCAGCTTCATGATGGCTCCTAGATATTGAGCAACTTGCTCTCCAATTATATCTTCATCCTCTTCAGAGGAAGAATAATCTTCAGAGCTCATGAATGGCAGAAGGAGATTTAATGGAATCTCTATGGTCTCTAGATGAGCCTCAGATTCCTTTGGATCCTTAATAGGGAACTCTTTCCTGCTTGAGAGACATCCCATGAGATCTTCTCATTGGGATTCACGTCCTCTCCCTCCTCCTTGCATTAGGCCATATTGATTATATCAATGGCCTTGCACTCTCTTTTTGGATTTTCTTCAGTATTGCTTGGGAGAGTACTAGGAGGGGTTTCAGTGATTTTCTTACTCAGCTGGCCCACTTGTGCCTCCAGATTTCTGATGGAGGACCTTGTTTCATTCATGAAACTTAAAGTGGCCTTAGACAGATCAGAGACTAAGTTTGCTAAGTTAGAGGTATTCTGTTCATAATTCTCTGTCTGTTACTGAGAAGATGATGGATAAGGCTTGATATTGCTGAGCCTATTTCTTCCACTCACCCATGTAATTTACCTCTGCCATTGCAGGGTTTTCAGGATTATAAGCTTCTTCTTCAGAAGATGCCTCTTTAGTACTGTTGGATGCATTTTGCCATCCATTCAGACTTTGAGAAATCATGTTGACTTGCTGAGTCAACACTTTGTTTTGAGCCAATATGGCATTCAGAGCATCAATTTCAAGAACTCCCTTCTTTAGGTGAATGGATCCACCTGCAGAGTGGTCCAATGACATCTTGGAAAACTTAGATAGACCATAATAGAATATATCTAATATGGTCCACTTTGAAAACATGTCAGAAGGACATTTTTTGGTCATCTGCTTGTATCTTTCCCAAGCTTCATAGAGGGATTCACCATCTTTTTGCTTAAAGGTCTGAACATCCACTCTAAACTTGCTCAGCTTTTGAGGAGGAAAGAATTTATCCAAGAAAGCCGTGACCAGCTTATCCCAGGAGTCCAGGCTATCTTTAGGTTGTGAGTCCAACCATGTTCTAGCTCTGTCTCTTATAGCAAAAGGGAAAAACATGAGCCTGTAGACTTCAGAATCTACTCTATTCGTCTTAACATTCTCACAAATCTGCAAGAACTCAGTTAAAAACTGTAAGGATCTTCAGATGGAAGTCCATGAAACTTGCAGTTCTATTGCATTAGAGCAACTAATTGAGGTTTCAGCTTAAAATTGTTTGCTCCAATGGCAGGAATTGAGATGCTTCTTCCATCAAACTTGGACGTGGGTTTAGTAAAATCACCAAGCATCCTCCTTGCATTATTGTTGTTGGGTTCGGCTGCCATCTCCTTCTCTTGTTCGAAAATTTCAGAAAGGTTGCCTCTGGATTGTTGTAATTTAGCTTCTCTTAGTTTCCTCTTCAGAGTCCTTTCAGGTTCAGGATCAGCTTCAACAAGAGTGCTTGTTTTCCTTGTTCCTGCTCATATGAAAGAGAAGAGAACAAGAAAAGAAGAGGAATCCTCTATGTCATAGTGAAGAGGATCCTTATTATTAGTAGAAGAAGAAAAGAATAAAGAAAGGAGAATCCAAACACAAGGGTAAGGATAGAGGCAGTGATTGGAGATGAAGGGAGGTGAAGAGAAGTGTTAGTAAATGAATAAATAAATAGAAGAAGATGAGAGAGAGAATTCGAAAATTAATTTTGAAAATGAGTTAATGATTTTCGAAAATTAAAGATGAGATAGAATTAAAATTAAAATTTAAAACATTTAGTTAATTAAAAAGAATTTTTGAGAAAGGGATGAGATATTTTCCAAAAGTAGAGAGGAAAAAGTAGTTAGGTGGTTTTGAAAAAGATAAAAAACAAACAAAAAGTCAATTAGTTAGTTGAAAAAGATTTAAAAATCAAATTTGAAAAGATACGAAGATAAGAAGTTAGAAAAGATATTTTAAAATCAAATTTTTGAAAAAGATAAAATTTTGAAAAAGATATGACATAAAAGATAAGATAAGATAGATTTAATTTTTAAAATTAAAATTAATTACTTGACTAACAAAAAACTAAAAGATAAGATTCTAGAATTTAAAGATTGAACCTTTCTTAACAAGAAAGTAACAAACTTCAAGTTTTTGAACCAATCACATTAATTGTTAGCATAATTTTCGAAAATAAAGATAAAATTAAGAAAAAGATTTTTGAAAAAAATATTTTAAAGAATTTTCGAAAAATAGTAAAAAAATGAAAAAGATATGATTTTTGAAAAAGATTTTGAAAAGATAAGATTTTTAAAATTGAAAATTTGACTTGACTTGTAAGAAACAACTAATTTTAAAAATTTTTGACTAAGTCAACTCAAATTTTCGAAAATTATGAGAAAATTAAGGAAAAGATATTTTTTATTTTGAATTTTTTTATGATGAGAGAGAAAAACACAAAAATGACCCAAAACATGAAAATTTTGGATCAAAACACATGATGCATGCAAGAACACTATGAATGTCAAGATGAACACCAAGAACACTTTGAAGAAAACATGCAAAGACACCAAACTTAGAAATCTTTAATGCATGGACACTATGAATGCAAAAATGCACATGAAAAATAACAAAAAACACAAAACAAGAAAACATCAAGATCATACAAGAAGATTTACCAAGAACAACTTGAAGATCATGAAGAACACTATGAATGCATGAATTTTCGAAAAATGCAAGAGATTTTTAAAACATGCAATTGACACCAAACTTAAAAATTGACACAAGACTCAAACAAGAATCACAAAATATTTTTTATTTTTATGATTTTAGGATTTTTTTATTTTTATTATTTTTTTCGAAAATATTCTTTAGAAAAACGAAATAAAGACAAATTTTTGAAAGATTTTTGAAAACTTTTTTTGAAAAGAAAATAAAAAGAAAATTACCTAATCTGAGCAACAAGATGAATCGTCAGTTGTCCATACTCGAACAATCCCCGACAACGGCGCCAAAAACTTAGTGGACGAAATTGTGATCATCAACAATGGCTCCAAAGACTTGGTGCTCTCAAACATAAATCACACTTTGTCACAACTCCACACAACTAACCAGCAAGTGTACTGGATCGTCCAAGTAATACCTTACATGAGTAAGGGTCGATCCCACAGAGATTGTTGGTATGAAGCAAGCTATGGTCATCTTGTAAATCCCAGTTAGGCGGATTTAACTAATTTAAGAGATTATTGGTTTTTTGAATAATAATAATAAATTAAATAGAAAATAAAGATAAAGTTACTCATGTAATCCAATGGTGGGAATTTCAGATAGGTGTATGGAGGTGTTGTGTTCCTTCTAAATCTCTGTTTTCCTACTGCTTTTATCCAATCTTTGTCACTCCTTTCCATGGCAAGCTATATGTAAGGCATCACCGTTATCAATGGATACATCCCATCCTCTCAGTGAAAATGGTCCAAATGCTCTGTCACAGCATGACTAATCATCTGTCGGTTCTCGATCATGTTGGAATAGAATCCCTTGATTCTTTTGCGTTTGTCATCACGCCCAGCAATCGCGAGTTTGAAGCTCGTTACAGTCATTCAATCCCGGAATCCTACTCAGAATACCACAGACAAGGTTATACTTTCCGGATTCCCATGAATGCCGCCATCAATTCTAGCTTATACCACAAAGATTCTGATTAAGGAATCCAAGAGATATGCGCCCGGTCTAAGGTAGAACGGAAGTGGTTGTCAGTCACGCGTTCATAGGTGAGAATGATGATGAGTGTCACGGATCATCACATTCATCATGTTGAAGTGCAACGAATATCTTAGAATAAGAATAAGTCGAATTGAATAGAAAATAGTAGTACTTGCATTGAAACTTGAGGTACAGCAGAGCTCCACACCCTTAATCTATGGTGTGTAGAAACTCCACCGTTGAAAATACATAAGTGATGAAGGTCCAGGAATGGCCGAATGGCCAGCCCCCAAACGTGATCAATAGTCTCCTAAGATGAATAATAAAATAAAACTGAGACCAAAGATGTCTAATACAATAGTAAACTATCCTATTTATACTAGACTAGCTACTAGGGTTTACAGAAGTAAGTAATTAATGCATAAATTTACTTCCGGGGCCCACTTGGTGTGTGCTTGGGCTGAGCTTGATCTATCCACGAGCTGAGGCTTCTCTTGGAGTTGAACGCCAAGTTGTAACGTGTTTTGGGCGTTCAACTTTGGTTCGTGACGTGTTTCTGGCGTTTGACTCGAGAATGCAACATGGAACTGGCGTTGAGTGCCAGTTTACTTCATCTAATTACGAATAAAGTATGGACTATTATATTTTTCTGGAAAGCTCTGGATGTCTACTTTCCAACGCCATTGAGAGCATGCCATTTGGAGTTCTATAGCTCCAGAAAATCCATTTTGAGTGCAGGGAGGTCAGATTCCAACAGCATCAGCAGTCCTTTATCAGCCTCCTATCAGAGTTTTGCTCAGGTCCCCCAATTTCAGCCAGAAAATACCTGAAATCACAGAAAAACACACAAACTCATAGTAAAGTCCAGAAATGTGAATTTAACATAAAAACTAATGAAAACATCCCTAAAAATAACTAGATCATACTAAAAACTACCTAAAAACAATGCCTATCCGCTCATTAGTGGGTCTTTTATCTTTATTGGGCATGGCTTTATAACTTGGGCCAGGGGTTGAACACTTTTAAAATAATATTAAACATATTTTTCTTAAATAATAAAAATAAAATAATACAATATATATAATAATTATTAGTTGAAATAAAACATAAAAAGAATATTTATTTATTTATACGGATATGCGGATACCTACATAAAATCTGCAATCCAATCCTCTTGGTGTGCAGATCCGATCCGATCCGATAGCCTTGAGGATCGGATCCATGAATTTCGATCGCAATTTTCGGATCTGATTTGGATAAATTTCGCAAATATGCAGATCGGATCCGATCCATAAACACCCATACCCATTAACGTGAACGTTTGTATCTCGTGCTGTTTAATATAAATTCCTTCTTCTTTGCATTCCTTCTTTTTCTTCTTCGCGTGTTTCCTCCGCATCGTCGTTCTTTTATTGCTGCTTTTGTTGATGTTTTTTTTCTTTTTCTCCTCCTTTTAGTTTTGTAGCATTTTGTATTTCTTCTTCTTTGTTTGATTTTTTTTATCTTATTTTTATTCTTGTTAAGAGAATAAAATAAGAAAAATTATGAGAAAGTGAAACAAGAATGAGAAGATGAACAAGAAAGGAAGAAGAAGAAGAAGATGATGATGATGATGATGATGATGATGATGAGGGGGAGTTTTGAGTTATGCAGAATTTTATCAGAAAATAATACCGAAAATTTTTAACCGTAACACAGGAAGTTTTTTAGTTTAGATACCAAATTTTTTTAACTGTGACACAGGTTCTTGTTAAGAGGGTGAAAGAAAAAGTGGAGGAGGAATGAGAGTTTTGAATTATACAAAATTTATCAGAAAATAACACCAAAATTTTTAACCGTGACAACAAAAAATTTCTTAATTTTGATACCAAAATTTCTTATCATTAAACTAACTGTGTGATGTTTAACTAAGAAGAAGAACATGATGATGATGATGATGATGATGATGATGGACGAGGACAAAAAAGCATAAAAAGAAGAAATCAAATTAGAAAAGAAGAAGGAGGAGGAGAAAGAGGTGGTAGTGATGATGATGATAATAACGACGATAACAACAGAGAAAGATGAGAAAAAAGAAGAAGGAGAAGAAGCAGTAGCATAAGTGTAAGTATGAAAAAGAAGCACACACATAGTAAGTGACGCGAGAATGTAAAATACATTATATCAATTTCGTTGGACTTGGTTATGTATTTTACTTGATGGTAGAGATTTTTTTATTTTTTTAAAGTTGTAACATTATATTTGGTAAATCAAATTAAAAATAATTTTCAAAAAGCACAAGTAACAATAATTGTGTTTGTAATTAATTTTTAAAATTTAAAAATATTATAATTGACATAAATTTAAGGGTTAAATTTAAAATTAATTAATATATAAGGTTATATTGGATTTTTAATTTTAATAAGTACAAATCAATTTTAAAAAACTTCCCTTAGATGCTTTCAAAAGTATCTCTATTTTTTAAAAATTGTAAATATAATTATATGATCTTTTTGATTTACCAAACACAAAATATAAAATACTTCTTAAAAAAAATTTACTAAATCAAACCTAAATATGAATTATGGAAAAAGAATTGGAAATCACCTTTTTTTTCAACCAATTTTTTTTCTCTTTTTCTCTTTTTTTTTTACTTATTTTTTGTTAGTTAATGATACATCTGCATCTTTAGTAATTTTTATTATGTTTTTTTTTATGTTTTCTTAAGTTTAAATACATAAATCTCAATCCGATTAAAATCAACTATTAGTGCTACTTAACAAGTTTCATAGTGTTTTTAAGGTAATACAATATTTTAAAGATAAAAAATTCAAGTTACAGAGTAAGGATAATCAGGGAGTAATAAAACAAAAACATTGAGAAAACAGAAGGTGTGCCTACGCAGATAAAAGAACATACGCTCTAATAAAAAAAAAATGCATCTGAAGGTTTGCGTATGCACACTCTTGTACATACGCACGAGTCAAAATTTTTGAAAAAACGTGCTACACAAGAAAGAGAGCATTTAACGCCCTTAGCATCATCACCAACTAAGGAACTTTGGAAAAATGGCCCAATAAACTCCCAGTGACTTTCCAAGATCAAATCAAATAACCTCCGGATTTGATTCTCTTTGATTATAGACTCTCTTTGATCTTAGATGGATAAAGGTTTGTATTTAAATTTATTAAGTCAGTTTTTATATTATTTTAAATTAAATTTAGGAAGTTGTCTTAACTACTCTGGTTAAGATAAGATTAGTTTTAGAATTTGAATTTGAATTTAAATTTGAATTAGTAGAAATTTTAGTATAAATAAGTGAGATTACTCGTTGAGAAAGGCAAGTCAGGAGGAGACTGCTCTCTTCTTCAAAAAAAATTTGCAGTTATAATTTCTTAAGGATTTTATGAAGAACAAGAGTTTCTAATTCTTCTCAGTTAAAATTAAGAGTTCTGTTAATTCCATGGTTTAATACATTAGGTTTTCTACCTTTAATTTATGTAATTGATTTCTTCTTAAGAAAAGGTTTCGTTCTTCATCTTAAATAGTTTGAATATGTGGGAAACAGTTCTTCTCTTATTTGATACTTATAGAATTGATACTTACACATCGTGAATTATTATTTGATACTATCCGATATATTTACTGGTGTCTTGTGGTTTATAAAATCTGGATCTGTTAATAAAAAATTGGTTCCCTAACTAATAAACTGTTGACTAGGATAAATAACAAACTACATGCCCCCTTTTTAATACTCTATGGACACATTGGCACCAGGTTCTAATATAAAACAGCAACTATCGAATAAATTTGAACAGATTCCTGGTTAGATATGAATAGACAAAATGATAGGTTTTCGAGTGGAAACTGATACGAAAAAAATATAAAAAATCTAGAGATCTCACTACCTTTTTTCCCTTGTATATATTCCTTGTGCTTAAGGAATCAATGTGGTTCACAATTTCCTCCGACCATTCTTGTGTGTCTTTTTTATTTGAATCACAAAATTGTGAAAGTACTAATATAATAAACAGTGATATATACTTAAAATTACTATTAGAAAAGGACTACAAATGAATAAAAAATAACAAGTGGAGATATAATTATATCATATATAATAATTGTGCTACTAGTATATTTGTATATATGTGGCATCAACCACCATGTGATGGATATGTATTCATAGAAATTGATGTTGTACATGTTGGTATTTGGTAGCATTCATTTTCGTGTCATTGGAATCTTAAAACAGTTTTAATTGTACAGTTTTCTCCATAATTGCACATCAACATATAAGATTGACAAAACATACACTAGGGAAACAATTGCTTAATTAACTCAAACAAAAAGGGGGCGGGACCAGGGACATAAAAGTTAGCGAAAGAAAATACCATTATAGTGTATACTACTATATATTTTCAAAAGGAAAAGAGAAAAACTACAACATTTCATTGGATGATAGTTTAAGAAGTGTTGAGCTCTTTAAGGAATTACATAAATATTTATAACAAGCATAGCCCCACAAGTTAAATTCCCCATGTGTATGTTAAGGATTATGTTATTATATTATTTGAATCCATATATATCCTTTTGGGGGAGGGGGAGATGAAACAAAAGAAAGATTAACAAGAGTATTAAAGGAGAATAAAGGTGTGTTATTATTATTTTTTTATTATAACTTATATATTTTAGTTTTTAGTTATACAAGAGTCGTTTTCCGTTTGTTAAATATTTAAATAATTGAATCCCCAATGTGATGTAATTGTCATGCATGCTAGCTAATGGGTAGTAGCCATTGAAGTCAAAACCCTACTTCTTGAGTTGTAAGTTACCTTAAATTTTGTTTTCGGGTGATTATATTATATCCGTGATTTAGTTTGTGACTTTGTGTCCTTATTCAATGACATGATTGAAAAAGTATCTCCCCTAACAACAAGAAGAACGACCATAAAATTGATTAATTTCACCAATTTAAAATAAATCAATAAATATAAAATAAATAAATAAAATAGAGAGAGAAAAAGAAGCGTGAAGTGTGGTGGGTTTATGTGATTTCACAACTAAAGAATATTGAGAGGCAAATCTAGTTTTGCCGGCTCGGGTTCATGTGGGAGCATGGGACCCAGTGGTACGGCGGTGCATTACAGCTCACACGTTAGAGCCGTTGTGATGGAGGAAGTTCCAGATCGGATGGACAGCAATGCAGAGGGGCCCACAGAGTGACGTACGGTGCCACCGTGGAAGGTTCGCGACGGAAAATCAGGTGTAGGTGGACCAGCGAGTCACGATCAAAGGGCTTGGGCACGTGTCAAGATCAAGGTGGTCCAGACCCCAGAGACTTCGGAGACTCAACGAGAAGGGGCTGGTACACTGTGGGGCTCTCTCTTTCTCCATTTATGGCATTTCTTCCCTTTCTTTCTTGCTTCTATTTTCCTCTCACCCTATTTATACCATTCATTTTTCCTCTACCAAATATAAAAAATCAATCATTGAATATTTGTATAGTGTATATAAATATATATTATTTAATTAATTTTTAAAATATATATTTATAATATATTAATTGACTAATATAATATTTTAGTAGTTACTTTTTATATACACATTGATAGGTGTATGTACTCTTAGTTGTGCTATTATTATTAGTTACAACATCAATTAGAGATTCAGTTAGTTAGTTGCTGTAATGTTTCCAAATTTATAGAGGCCTCTATCAACATTCTTTTAAAGCAATAATTTTTTAGTTTTTTGTGATTTAATGCAGCATTTGTTACATAGAACTAAAAAAAAGACTATATTGTCACAATATAATTGATTAACTAGATTATTTGTGATTTCAGGTACATGAAGCAATTTGGTTAGAGTAAGTGAAGTTCAAGTCAATTTTAAAACACATTTTACCAACATGATGAATATACAAACCTGATCCATCTCCTATGACAACTTGCTCATCTCCAGTGTATGCTTCTTTCTCTATGAGGTTTTGTGCATCATGAGTAATGTGATGTGTGGCTCCAGAGTCACGATATACAAATTTGAATCTTGAACAATGAAGGGTGTTGCCAAAATACTGCTGTAATTTGCTTTTGGTTGAGTGATTTGATTGCTGCTTCCCTGCATATCTTCCTTGTCATACCTGTACCAGTAGAATATTGCTGTGTGTCCAACTTTGTCACAAACTTGACATTGTGGTCTTCCACTTTCTTGCATCATTCTTCTTCGGGCATACTATCCTCTATTGTAGTCACCATGATTATCATTTTCTTGTATGAATATTCTTGCATCTTGAGTCATTCTTTCTGAGTCATGTGTGCCTCTGCTGCTTCCTCTAACATTCTTCTTGATTTTCCTGGAAAATTGCCTCTAAAATTTTCTTTTGATGTTGAATTTTGGGGATAGAATTGATTTTGTTGAAATTGTAAGTGCTGAGCTACATTAACTTGTACAAAGGATTCGAATTTTCTGAATCTTGCTAACATGCTTTTATGAGTTAGCAATAAAGCTTCTAATTCTCCCACTGTTATACTGGTTGACCTTGCTAAAACTGAAGTCATCACATTTTCATATTCTTTAGTTGGACCGTGTATAATTGCATTGACATGATCGCTCTCTTTCATTGATTCTCCTACAGAGGCCAACGCATCCATAGTACTCTTTATTGCTAAAACATACTCAGTGACTGAGCTACCTATCTGAATCGTGCTTAATTTGTTCTTTAATTGCATTACTTTGGCTTTGATTTCGGATGAGAAATAATCTTCTAACCTTCTCTAGATCTGATGTGTGAGTGTACAACCAACCATTCTTGTGGTGAACAGAGTCGACATCGAAGCTAACAACCACGATTTCAGGAGAGCATCTTGCCACTTCCATTTCTGAAATTCTGGATTCACAGCACTATTGGAAAAAAGAAGTTGAGGAATTTCTTCTCTAGTGAGATGATTCAGCATGTCATTTCTTTCAATTGTTGATTTTGCTTGATCCTTCCACTGTAGGTAGTTGTTTTCATCCTGATTCATGGATATGGGAGTTGCAACATGTAACGACCCAATTTCTGGTAGGTCCAAATCACTGCTAGTCATCAGGTGTCACTTTCCAGTAATCGTATAAAACTCTAGACTCGATAATATTTACTACATATGTGTCTTTTGTACTAACAGGATTGTGTATATTAGCTTATTTTTATCATATGCTTTTCTTAACAAACCCATTAGCAAAACCATAAATATCATCAGAGATATACAAAATAAAATAAATACCAAACTAATGGCAAAATCAAATGGCAACAAGACTACAGAAACTTTATGTCCACGTGTTCGTATTGAACTCAAGTTTCTAAAGAACAATAAGTTATATTTTTCTGGGCAGTTTAATGCTAGATATTGAAGAAAAATCGAGACTGTTGTTCTAGATTCTTGGAACAGCACCTTGCTGTCTTGTGATGTGATTTTTATGTTGCAAAAGCTTATTCACAGACTATCTCTCTTGATAAGATCATTTTAGATATCCTAATCTTTAATTTGAATTAGGTTTTACTGTATTTGAATTAGAATTAAATTTGATAACAAACTATGAAAATCTGCTACTGCACCCATAAAAATTCAAAAAAATAGAAATCCATCATAAATTCAATTCTAATCCGTTGCATCTAAATTTTGGTGAAAATATACTCAACTTTCCTAAGGTTCAGAACAAACAAGTTTTAGGTTCATATCATATCATTTGATTAATTAATTCTCAATTGGAAGTAATGCCTTGTTTTCATAAATCAGTTCAGAATTTTCAGCAAGCAACCCAGCTTTCAAGTGACTTAATTAAGTCTACAAAATAGATATGAATAAGAAATTTGTACTCAATTAAAGTGGACGTACAGATCTTCAAAACCTTTCTTGCAGCAACTTAAAATGTTAAGTAAAACAAGAGTTCCAGTTGTTTGAAATTGATATTGCAAGACCAGAAAACCAGAAAAATTCTATAGTAGCTACTATTTTCAAAAAATTCATATCATTTAAACCACTTGGCCAAATTCCTTGAATTTTTTATGGAACATTCTCGACACACTGAAGTTATACAAAAATTAATTTCACCCAAAATTTTGGTCTGGACTGCTCCCAAAAATTCGTTCATTCTGTTGCTAATTATGAAGAAATTGCAGAAATTTTGCATAATGTAATTCCAACAACCTCACATACCAAATCTTATATTTAAGCCTAAAATTCCTCTAAAACCATAATTCTACCTTTCTTTTGACTAACCAAGTTGCTAGAATGATCAGCATAGCTCCAAGAATTTATACTCATCAATTCACCTTTTTACAAATGCACATTCATAATTAAACATTCACTTTTTGCATTTTTATCATAACAGAAATTCAATATGCACTCCTCATCAATCAAACACATAAAAAACCATCAATCATCACAGGTATACATAGCTGCAAACATAATATTCTATATATCCTATCCCTTACCTTATTTGTTGATCAAACACACAAAGGCTGCCTCTGCTGCCTCTTTGCAACCGAACCCTAATCGCAACAAGAACCAACATTCTCTATTACACACACAAGGCCATTCGACCAAAATTAATACAAGCAAGAGCAAATTACTTACCCTTTCTTTCTTGTGATGGTGGCTGTTTCAAAAATTGGGCAAGCTAGATGAATGGAGCAAGGAGTTAGTCAGAGGTTTGAATTAGAGAAGTAAGGAAAGAAGGTGAAATTATTGGTTCTTACTTTACAAAGAAGCTCAAGGAATCAATTGGGTGAGTAGGATGAAACTCCTAGTTCAACTTTGACCGTCCTCCTCCCTGCTCTCTCTTATTTTTCTGTCACTGGCCCTTCCTCTCTTTTCTCTGCTTGATGTGTGTTTTGGGGAAGAAAATAAATTGAAGCTACTTACCTATATTTAAACAGAAGGAAGGATGGGCTGAGCTTGCAGATGAGAGCTTCGTGTCTTCTCCTCCCTCTAACACAGCAGCATTGCACATCTGAAGAGGTGGAATTATGGTTTATGAATGAGTTTCAAGTGGTGCTGAAAGAAGAGGTAATCAGGGTTGGGTTTAATTGGGTGGGAGGTGGTTTGATTGGACCAAAGGAAAAGAAACCAATCTGGTTCAAGGCTTGGTTCATTAAAATTGTGTGGTTCAATGATTTATTTATCAACTCTTTTCAAAAACAGCTAAATAGATGATTAAAATCTTATGAAAGTAATTACTCCATAGAATAATTGAATCGGAAGGGTAATTTTTAAAATCACCAAATCTCATTGCTAATTAAAACAGAGTAAGATAATATTGAAGCTTAGGACACACATTTATCTCTCCCGGTATATATATTCTTTTCACTTATCAAGTCTAAATTCGCCTTATTATTTTATGATGTGGTGATTCTCAGATATTTATCGAATTTCTCATCACAGAATTTCTGAGAATAACTCTGTGGAGAATCGGGATGTTATACAACAAAGTTCTGAGCCATGATTCTTGATTGATCTTGATTCTGAATTGGTTGTTCGTAGAAGCTATGGTGCTGATGCACCACTATTTCATGGTACATCTTGTGCTTAATTGAGTGGATTTTATCCACTACTCTCACACTTATTCATGTAAATTGCATGTTTTACATTTTCCTTCCTGATTTTGTGCTATAATTGAAAACATGTTTCTTTGGTCTTAATTTAGCTAATTTTAATCCTCTCTTATTATCATTCGATGCCATGATATGTGTGTTAAGTGTTTCTAGAGATTACAGGGCAGGAATGGCTTAGAGGATGGAAAGGAAGCATGTAAAAGTGGAAGGAATACAAGAAGCTGAAGGAACTGCAAAGCGTCAGCCCTGACCTCTTCGCATTCAATCGATCATAACTTGAGCTATAGAGGTCCAAGTGAAGCGGTTCCATTTGCGTTGGAAAGCTAACATCTGGGGGCTTCGAAATAATATATAATTTGCCATAGTGGCCGTACAGCTAGGCGACGCACACGCGTGCCTCTGTGGAAAATCCAGCGACCTGTACGTATCAGAAATCGCCCCCAGCGATTTCTGGGCTATTTTTGACCCAGTTTTTGGCCCAAAAAACACATATTAGAGGCTGCAGAGTGGAGGAATCATTCAGACACTTCCCATTATTCACAATTTTAGGTTTTAGATGTAGTTTTTAGAGAGAGAGGCTCTCTCCTCTTTCTAAGTTTTAGGATTTAGGATTTTTCTTAGGTTTAGGTTTATTTCTTCCCAATTCCAGGTTCAATGTTCCTTTAATCTAGTTTTTCTTCTACTCTCATGTTAGCTTTGATTTTCTATTTAATACAATTTGAGGTATTTCGTATTTGTTTGGATTTAATATTCTATTATTGCTTTTCTATGCTTTTATTTTATACCTGCCAAGTGTTGGACAAAATGCTTGGAAGGATGTTAGAGTAGGATTCTATGTTCTTGGCTTGGTTGAGTAATTGATGACACTTGAGTTATCAAAGTCCTTTGTTGATTGATAATTGAAAGTTGCTAATTGATTTGGATTCCACTAAAGCTAGTCCTTCCTTAGGAGTTGACTAGGACTTGAGGAGTTAAATTGATTAGTCCACTTGACTTTCCTTCATTCGTTGAGGGTTAACTAAGTGAAAGCAATGAACAATTCTCATCACAATTGATAAGGATAAGTAGGATAGGATTTTCAGTTCTCATACTCTGCCAAGAGCTTTTCTAGTCATTTGATTCTCATTACCATTTACTAATCTTGCTTCTTATCTTAAAAACCCCAAAATAGGCCTTTACATAACCAATAACAAGAACACTTCCCTGCAATTTCTTGAGAGACGACCCGAGGTTTAAATACTCCAGTTATTATTTATTAGGGGTTTGTTACTTGTGACAAACAATCATTTGTATGAAAGGATTCTTGTTGGTTTAGAAACTATACTTTCAACGAGAATTTATTTGTGAAATTCTAAACCGTCAAAAATTCGACCGTCAAAATGGCGCCATTGCCGGGGAATTGCAAACGTGTGCCTTA
The DNA here is from genome assembly GCF_003086295.3 of Arachis hypogaea. Taxonomy (NCBI): domain Eukaryota; kingdom Viridiplantae; phylum Streptophyta; class Magnoliopsida; order Fabales; family Fabaceae; genus Arachis; species Arachis hypogaea. The sequence goes on along the minus strand of NC_092045.1, from coordinate 39,760,690 downwards.
TTATTGGTTATTGTAAATATTTTCTTTTTGCTTGTTTGCCAGTTTTTATTAGTTTAGGACTTAGTTGCTTATTTTTACTAGTTTTTGTTTTTATTTTCGTTAGCTACTATGAACTCTCACCCCTTTGGCAATGAGTTTGGTTACTATTGTGTTGCAGGAAGAGGAGATTACAATGAAAACATGCATCAAGGTTGGGACAACCAAAGATAGGAGGAGCCACAAGGATTTGATCAATCATCTTGGCAACAACCTCCACCAACATACTATGACCAAGAGCCCTTCCAAGAGGCATACCAAGATAATGGATATGGTGAATGGTGCACGAAATTGCAATCACACCTTTGCAACTCCGCACAACTAACCAGCAAGTGCACTGGGTCGTCCAAGTAATACCTTGCGTGAGCAAGGGTCGATCCCACGGAGATTGTCGGCTTGAAGCAAGCTATGGTTATCTTGTAAATCTTAGTCAGGATATCAGAAATTATCAGGATTGATTGTGAAAAGCAAAAGAACATGAAATGGTTACTTGTTTTGCAGTAATGGAGAATAGGTTGAAGTTTCGGAGATGCTCTGTCTTCTGAATCTCTGCTTTCCTACTGTCTTCTTCATCAAACACGCAAGGCTCCTTCCATGGCAAGCTGTATGTAGGGTTTCACCGTTGTCAATGGCTACCTCCCATCCTCTCAGTGAAAATGTTCCTATGCTCTGTCACAGCATGGCTAATCATCTGTCGGTTCTCGATCAGGCCGGAATAGAATCCAGTGATTCTTTTGCGTCTGTCACTAACGCCCCGCCTTCAGGAGTTTGAAGCTCGTCACAGTCATTCAATCATTGAATCCTACGCAGAATACCACAGACAAGGTTTAGACCTTCCGGATTCTCTTGAATGCCGCCATCAGTTCTAGCTTATACCACGAAGATTCTGGTTAAAGAATCCAAGAGATAACTACTTAATCTAAGGTAGAACGGAGGTGGTTGTCAGGCACGCGTTCATAGTTGAGAATGATGATGATTGTCACGGATCATCACATTCATCCGGGTTAAGAACAAGTATTATCTTAGAATGGAAGCAAGCATGATTGAATGAGAAACAGTAGTAATTGCATTAATCCATCAAGACACAGCAGAGCTCCTCACCCCCAACCATGGGGTTTAGAGACTCATGCCGTGGAAGATACACAAAGAAACGTGTAGAGTGTCATGAGGTACTGATACAATGTCAAAAGATCCTATTAATAGTAAACTAGTAACCTAGGGTATACAGAAATGAGTAAATGACGTAAAAATCCACTTCTGGGTCCACTTGGTGTGTGCTTGGGCTGAGCAATGAAGCATTTTCGTGTAGAGACCTTTTCTGGAGTTAAACGCCAGCTTTCATGCCAGTTTGGGCGTTTAACTCCAAGTTTTATGCCAGTTCCAGCGTTAAACGCTGGAATTTCTGATGCCGAATTGCCACGCCGGTTTGGGCCATCAAATCTTGGGAAAAGTATGGACTATCATATATTGATGGAAAGCCCAAGATGTCTACTTTCCAACACCGTTGAGAGCGCGCCAATTGGGCTTCTGTAGCTCCAGAAAATCTACTTCGAGTGTAGGGAGGTCAGAATCCAACAGCATCTGCAGTCCTTTTCAGTCTCTGAATCAGATTTTTGCTCAGAACCCTCAATTTCAGCCAGAAAATACCTGAAATCACAGAAAAACACACAAACTCATAGTAAAGTCCAGAAAAGTGAATTTTAGCTAAAAACTAATAAAAATATACTAAAAACTAACTAAATCATACTAAAAACATACTAAAAACAATGCCAAAAAGCGTACAAATTATCCGCTCATCAGTGAACACCCTTTTGAATATCAACAACCACCACTATATGCTTATGGACTCCCTCCTCAACATAGCCCTCAACCCTACTCACAAGCCCCTTTTCACCATTCACCTTCATATGACCATAACCCTTATCCACCATACCAATCACCATATGAACCATACATAGAACCACCACCTTAATATACACCATCTCCATATCCTTATCAAGAAGAACCACCTCCGTATTATGAGCCCTTTCTCCCAACAAATAAACCCTCCTATCTACCCCAACCTCCATTGGACAATAACACACTCATCTCTAACCTCATTGGTCTCACCTCTAAACTCCAATATCTTATATCCCACAGGGACCAACCCTCTACCTCCAAGATTCAACCCTCAAGCTTTAGTGCACTGCCACCCTCCGTGCAAGAATACCCATATCCATCAATCCAAGAGCAACATGATCCCAATGATGCTATTTACATGGAACCAGAGAGAAGGGATCGTCTTAGGAACGCAATGGATCAATTACACGCAGCCTTATTTCCAGAAGAGCAAGAGGAGGCCCAAAATATAGAGGTAGGAGAGACCCTTGAAGATGAAGGAGTAGTTGAATAGAGTTGTCGTGGAAAGGAAATCATCAAGGAAGAGTATGATTTTATACTAAAACAACTGGACGAAGATGCAATAGTTAAGGAGGAAGTGGTTGAAGACTTAGGAGATACGAAACCTCCATGGGATAGTCCAGTCAGAGAGCCTCCTTCCAAGAGGTTTGATGTTGATGTTGAGGAGGGTGTACAACATCTAAGGCATATCATGGTTGAAAACTTGGAAGAGGTTGATCAAGAGATGGAGATTAAAGAAGAAGAAGCACAACCTCCCATGACCTTGGTATGCAATGAAGAAGAGATTGAATTGGAAGAAAGCTACCAAGAAGAAGAGGTTGAAATTGAAGAAGCTTACAAATCGGTGGAAGTTATCAAGAAAGAATACACGGGAGTGAAGCTTGAAATCACCTTGCAAAAGTTGTTGGAGATCCCTCTCCCTAAGTCGCCATCATCCTTCACAATATTCAAGTGGGTAAATTCGTATCCCTTAGCTTTCTCATTCCACTTGAATATGGTTTACTTAAGACAGATGGTCAACTTAGAGCTCTTTGTGGCATTAAGAGTAAGAGGAAGATGGTTAGTGGTTGGAGTTGTCAGGCAAGGTTCGATATAGTTGCATGCTCCAAGTTTAAATGCAAGGGTTGGTGTAGAGCTCGATTGCATGGGTCTAGGAAGTTGTTTGGACCCTTCAGTGAGAATTCAGACTGCTTGCCACCCGGTTGGAACAATGACGCTCAAGAAGAAGACGGGTGCAAAAGCAAGGTTTGAGACCCCAAAATTCATTCCAGCAATCAACACTCCTGGGGCCTTGTCACTTGCTTTAACTTGCTTGAAGGCTCTTTATGCCTAGTTTGGGATCCCAGAGGCCATTGGAATTACAAACATTGGTGTAGATTCCTAGATGAGTTCAAGCACAAGCCACCATGACAAGGAGCTCACCAAATGTCCAACTTAAGGACAATAACTAAAAGTGCTAGGTGGGAGACAATCCACTATGGTATGATCGTTCCTTTCCATTGCTATTTTTATTTTATTTTGTTTTTCACAGTATTCATTCATAATTTTTGCATAATCATCTACATTCTGCATTATGCATTTTACATTCTGTATAAAAAAAGAAGAAAGAGGGATCGACACGCAAGCGTCCACGACGCGCACGCGTCGTATGTGTATGCACAAATGCACATAGAGTTGCGCGAGAGACGCATGGGAGGGGTGCGTGACGCACAAGCCACAGCACGCGTATGCGTCCCCTGTAGAAAGTTCAATCCACGCGTAAACGTCAGCGACGCGTACACGTGGGCATGAAAATCAGCGTAATAAGCGTTCTGACCCGAGCGTTGTGCTGCCCTCGCGCTGGAACTGTGCTAGAGGCACAAAATCAACCACGCGTATGCGTCCATGATGAGTACGCGTCCTTTTGCTTTCAGACAACCCACGCGTATGCGTGGGCGACGCTTACGCGTAGAATGGCCAACTCGATTTTCACGCGTACGCGTGATACCTGCGTGCGCGTCGTATGTTGTTTTTCATTTCTTACTTCTTTCTTCTATCCTTTCTCCATCTTTCTTCCTCTTTTCTTACTTTCTTCTTCTTCATTCCTTTAACTTCTCATCCTTATTCTCTTTCATTCTATTTTACTTAATTGCATACTTTCATTCATTGCATTTTAATCTTGTGCATGTTTTATTTTCTTCTCTAAGTTCATTATTTTACCATTGGTGTTAAAAAAAAAATTTTTACTCAATTGTTGCATATTTCTTGCATTACTTTGGGTGCTTCTTGACTTGTTTGCTATTTAGTTGAAATGCCCTGTGCTTCTATTATTTTCTCACTTATATGTTGTAGCTACCATGTAGTTGAGACCCTTATTATTTGGCACTAGCCCACATATGTTTTCTTTCTTTTCATATCTTTGCTTGTGGGTTCTTTTCCTTCGTTTTTCTCTTCTTTCAGGATGGCCACCAAGAGGAAAAAGAAAAAGTTTCTAACTGGAGCAATAAACAAGTCTGCTGTACAATCTTTGGAGAAAAAGTATCAGTTGGAAACACCCGTCCACTTGTACATCTCTACATGCACCGAGGACGGTGCAATCTTTAAGTGTGGAGAGGTCGATACCGATCTCCGTGGGTGAGTCACTTTCTTCTCAACACCAATTTTTATGTTTCTTTGTTAGTTCATTGTTGCATTTGCATATTTGATTACATGTTTGTTTGATTTTGTGCATATTTTACCATTACTTGGTTGAAATGATGAATTCTTCTTCAAGAAACTTCTTATAGAATTTCACTAATTTGACTAAAATTTTTGTTAAACTTATTTGAAGAAATATTATATTGGAACATGGTTTAGAGCTCGAACACACAAAACCAGTGAGATTTTGAGCCTAATTGATTGGTTGCATTTTATCAACCAATATTTTGTTTTGGTGTGTGTTGTTCTCTCTAAAATTGTGATCTATATCTTGTTTGATTCTATTTTTCCATGGTTTAATGTATGCATATACTTATATGATTGAGGCCTTGTTTCACTTAGCTTACATACCCATATGACCTTACCCTTTCATTATCCTTTGCAAACCAAAGTTGAGCCTATTTTACCCCTTTGTTCTTTAATTTAGCACATCACTAACTCTAAGTGGAAAATAATAATATCCTTAATTTGAATCCTTGGTTAGCTTAGACTAGTGAGAGTGTTCATAATTTAAGTGTGGGGAAGTTGGGTTTAGAAACATTTGGTTTGAGAATTGGTTGTTGTGTAGTCTTGAGAGAATATGAATAAGAATGTTAAGAACATGTTTATGCATGCAATACTTTAGTCATATGCATTGAGAAAAACAAAAAAAAGAAAAGAGAAATAAAAAATATGAGAAAAAGAAAAGAAAAAAAAAGTAAATAATAAAAAGGGACAAAATGCCCCAAGTTAAGTAATAATATCAATGCATATGAGTTATACTTAAATTTAGGATGCATGAATGTGTGATAAACATAGTTAATGGGCAGTTAGATCTTGCATTGTAATTACATGGATTATCTTAAGTTAGGTGGGAAGTTTAGGTTAATTAAGAATTCAGATTTTAGTCCACTTGACCAAATACAATCCTACCTTGACCCTAACCCCATTATAACCCTTAAAAGACCTCTTGATATGTGTATCTGTGCATTAATTCTTTGTTGATTGGTAGAAGAAGAACAAGCCTTAGAAAGCAAGATTAGTAGAGAATTGAGAGAATCGAACCTTAAACACTTGAGCGATTAGAGTGTATACACTTCTAGTGAGGGTTCGATGCTCGATTCTTTGTTCTCAGCTTTCATGAGCTATCTTCTTCTTGCAAGTCTATTTGTACTTCATTTTTATGATTTGAATTAGTGAAATCCAGTTCATATTTGTTCCTAAAAGGTTTATTTACTTTTCACCAAGTTGGTAGAAATATTTTGCATTTAGCTGCATTCATATAGATAGGTTGCATCTCATACTTTCTACCATTCCTCTTCACTCTTATAGCTTCTCTTGAGCTTAGCATGAGGACATGCTAATGTTTAAGTGTGGGGAGATTTGATGCACCACTATTTCATGGTACATTTTGTGCTTAATTGAGTGAATTTTATCCACTACTCACACTTATTCATGTAAATTGCATGTTTTACATTTTCCTTCCTGATTTTGTGTTACAATTGAAAATATGTTTCTTTGGTCTTAATTTAGCTAATTTTAATCCTCTCTTATTACCATTCGATGCCATGATATGTGTGTTAAGTGTTTTCAGAAATTACAGGGTAGGAATGGCTTAGAGGATGGAAAGGAAGCATGCAAAAGTGGAAGGAATACAAGAAGCTGAAGGAACTGCAAAGCTGTCAGCCACAACCTCTTCGCCTTCAATCGATCATAACTTGAGCTATAGAGATCCAAATGAGGCAATTTTAGTTGCGTTGGAAAGCTAACATCCGGGGGCTTCGAAATGATATATAATTTGCCATAGTGGCCGTACAGCTAGGCGACGCGCACACAGGCATCACGCGCACGCGTGCCTCTGCGGAAAATCCAGTGACTTGTACGTATCAGAAATCGCGCCCAGCGATTTCTGGACTATTTTTGACCCAATTTTTGGCCTAGAAAACACAAATTAGAGGTTGTAGAGTGGAAAAGTCATTCAGACACTTCCCATTATTCACAATTTTAGGTTTTAGATGTAGTTTTTAGAGAGAGAGGCTCTCTCCTCTCTCTAAGTTTTAGGATTTAGGATTTCTCTTAGGTTTAGGTTTATTTCTTCCTAATTTCAGGTTCAATGTTTCTTTAATCTAGTTTCACTTCTACTCTCATATTAGCTTTGATTTTCTATTTAATGCAATTTGAGGTATTTCATATTTGTTTGGATTTAATATTCTATTATTGCTTTTCTATGCTTTTATTTTATAACTGCTAAGTGTTGGACAAAATGTTTGGAAGGATGTTAGAGTAGGATTCTATGTTCTTGGCTTGGTTGAGTAATTGGTGATACTTGAGTTATCAAACTCCTTTGTTGATTGATAATTGAAAGTTGCTGATTGATTTGGATTCCACTAAAGCTAGCTAGTCTTTCCTTAGGAGTTGACTAGAACTTAAGGAATCAAATTGATTAGTCCACTTGACTTTCCTTCATTCGTTGAGGGTTAACTAAGTGGGAGCAATGAAAAATTCTCATTAGGTACCAAAATTTTGAGGAGAAGAATTCAGCACAACTGCAAAACTGGTCAATGTACTGCCAACACCAGTGCTAGATGGAGTGTCTCCAACAGAAAAGTTTTTTGAAAAAAATCCATCCTATACTAATCTCAAAGTCTTTGGATGCCTTTGTTTCCCTGATCAAAGACCTTGCAATAGATACAAATTAGATTTTAGGTCCTCACCTTGCACCTTCCTTTGCTACAGCACTACTTACAAGGGCTACAAATGCCTCACTCAAGATGGAAAGACAATAATCACTAGGGATGTGGTATTTGTTGAAAATAGATTTTCTTTCAAAGAGTTAATCAACAAAGACAGTCATCAGCAAAGTCATCTAATTAGGCAACACCATAGTTGCCAACCATTCCTAAACTCCCAATCTCAGTAAGTCACTCAGCTCTAGCTCTAATTCAGTCCATCCTCAACACTAATAGCCAAATCTCCAACTTCAACTCCTTAATTAAGTCCAACTCCAAGAATTCACTCCTCAATATCACCACCCTTGAGTGTTCAGCAAGCAATAGTGCCATCCCCAATACAATAACAAATAATTCCTTCTTTACAACCAGTTAGAAGTCCTCAAATACTAGTAGCAGTGACCTCAGTTCCAACTCCAGTTTCAATTAATGACATAAAGATTGTGCTCCTGATTTCTGAACCTTCTCAAATATCAACAACAACAAATACTCACCCGATGGCAACCCGAAGCAAGGCAAGCATAGTAAAGCCAAGAGCCTTTCAAGCAAGTATCACAAGCATCATGCAACCATTTGTAGTTGATAGAAGTGACTAACTCCTGAAGGAGTAGAGCTAACTACCTCTAGAAGGTTCATCAGCAACTAGCTAATTGAATCTCTAACTGATCTTGTAACTAACAGTAACTGCACAATTATCAATACATACATTTATCACACATAATAATTTTTTTATAAATAAATAAATTAAATAAATTTTTAATTAATATATATAATTTTAAAAGTATTTATATTTTTAAATTGTATTATATATTTTATTCATTGTGTAAATAAAATAAATATAAATATATCTCGTTTAAAAGTAAGATACAAATAGTTAAAAAAGACATATCTTATTTATAATATAAACAAAATATATATATATCTATCTATAAATGACATACGTATAAAATAATAATGAAAAAATATTTATAGTATGACTAAGATCAATTACAAAAAATAAAATTGATATAATTTATCAGTCTAATTTTATATGTTAATCTAGTTAAATTTATTTTAAAAAATATTATGTATCTATTTAAATTTTTTTTTTAATCTAATTCCATTCAAATTATTATGAGATGGATTGGACTGGTTTATTTAATTTTGTTAAAAAAATAGCTAGATATATAATTATAAAATGCTTAAAATTTAAACTTTAATTAAAATGAAAAAAGAAACACGAAAAGTCAAAGATGGTGCAATGTGCAATGTGAAGAGCTCAATGTGGAGAATTGGGAGAAATAAAAACTACATGTGAGGGCGTGCATAATGATAGAAAGATAGTTTTTTTTTTGCGATTAAAAAAAGTAATTATTGAATTTTAAATTTAAAATAAGATGTACAATTTTAAAAAATACGGATTAATTACTAATTCGGTATTTAAAAGATTTAGTTGCCGATAAAATCTTTCTTAAAAAATGTTATTAACAAAACAGTCTCGAAATAATTTGAAAATACCACAAAAAATCAATAAATATTATATTTTTATAAGTAAAAAAATATTTTTATATTTAACAAACGACTTATCCATTTGGTCTAACTTTTTGTAGCAATATTTGAATAAATATTTAATTGATGCACAAAAAAATTTGGAGCAAAACACTATATGAAAAACGTTAAGAAGCGTCGGGTTACCGTCGGATACAGCGGCGGCACTTATTGTCAAACTTGGCATCGGATTTGATGAGCAATTCGTCAGGTCAAAAAATTACTGGCAGATAGTAGATTTCAACGGTAAAATCTCTGGTAAATGTTGGCAAAAAACCATGAGAAATGGGTGCCAACTCAATTGTAGCGTCGGATTTACCGACGGACTAATCCGACAGTAACCATGCTTAATGGAAATGCTGCATTTTGATGATTCGAACCGCGTTACCGTTGGAAATATTTGCCGGTAAATCCGATGATAATAGTACTCTCTCTCTCTCTCTCTCTCTCTCTCTCTCTCTCTCTCTACCCTTTCACCTCCCAGTCTCTCTCTAGCCCCTGTTGCCGCCACCGTTGCTCCAATCGCCTTCGCTCCCGATGCTACCCTGCCCTATCGCTGTTGGAAAGACCACCGCTGCCTCCAACTGCCCCGTTCGCTGTACTCTATTCCTGCCACATCACACCCCTTCCCTTTCAGGTTCTTGATTAAAATCCCTGCTAATTTCTGTTTAGTTAATTTTAATTTTATTTAGTTAGTTTGATTTTAGTAGTTAATTAGTTAGATTAATTTGCTGTTTAGTGAATTCTAGGTGGTTAGGATATGTTAGTTTAGTTTATTGAATTCTAATTTTAGCTGAAAGTGTTTGGAATTCTTCTGAGTTGTTGATTGAGTTGCTGAAAATTGCTGTTGATTTTATTATGTTTGTTTATATTTAGTTTGTCTATGTTAACTTTGCTTATCTTATGTGATTGTTACTATCAGGTTTGTTCTATGACAGGTTTTCACTTAACCACATTGCCTGCACACAGGAGATTTCGGAGGTCATTAATTCCATGTACGACCATCCATGGGCGACCTACACGCAGATCCCAGCTGAGACCAGAGAGCGCTGGTTTCATAAGTGGGCGATAAGAACCCAATTTGGTTAGAATTGATTTACTATTTTTGAACTGTATTTTATTCCAAGTTGCTAACATTGGCGAATCACATTGTGCAGTTGAAATTTATATGGAATGCAGAGCATGACC